>NC_134688.1:476413371-476493371 GCF_050947455.1 Rhinoderma darwinii
TTCTTATGGTAACCAATGACTTTTGGACATTGTAAAAACTTTTTGTGCATTTTTCCAAATAAAAGTTGAAGGAACACTCCAGACAAAACAAACCAAGTTATGCCTAATTTCAAGACCTGAGGGGGCAGTGCACAATGTAGGGATCCAGTGAACACCAAAGAGAGAAACCGTGTATCATGGACCACGCCCTCAGTCCCAGCACTAGGCATAACAGTATTAGTTACTCTCGAAATATTACTTTAAAACTTGTGAGCGTCCTGGGTTCTGTACATTCTGATTGTAACAACTAGGGATGAGCAAGTCATCTAGCCAATATGCTCTACGCCTAATCTTGCAAGTCCAAAGAATACAATGGGCAATCAATATGGCAATCTATTGCTTAGATTCACAAAATAATTCCATATGGGTTCACCCAATGTACCATAATTCTGGTTGGAGGGTGAATTGATAAGAGAGGTCCCATTATTTGGGTCAATTCACCCATCTGTAATAATAAGATACCCTTCACATATGTCCGGCAATCTGGTTTTGTGGTGCCAGAACTGATCCCATGTTTTACTATGGGAGCAGTTTTTGCATCTGTTGCATCAATTGTGATGCCGGACCCCTCCATGCACCACATGCAGCACTTTTACTGTCCAGCTATGCATAAAAATGTCATTAGTTGTGTCCGGATCAGGCATAAAATAACTGGCCGGACACAAACTGATATATGTGAACCCAGCCTTACCTGGCACCATTTTTTTTTATCAAATACATTGGAACACATCGCACAGGACACGGCCAAAAACTGGAGATCAAACTATTTATTACCTCTGTGTTTGTCAAAATCAGACCGTACATTCTCAATGCCTTGCAAGTGACTGTAATCCTCATTCACAACACATAGGACTAACATCTGAAGCACGATAGAAAACATAGGCAGACATCTCAGATTTCCCGAGGAGTCAAAGTCAAGACAGCGAGCTGGACAAGAAAAATCACACGAGTGACTGCCGGATATATACGCTAATTGGCACATCGCTTTATTTTGGAAAACAAACCGTAGGGAGGGCTAATTATTTTTGATCAGTTCATTCCATCACATTGAAGAGGAACAAGAATTAGAAAAAAATATATATATATAATTTTCTAAAAACAATAAGAAAATAAAAAAACAAAAGACAAACTTCGAGACGCCTTTTGAAATTCACTGGATTGATTTGTAACCCATAGATTAACGGAACATTGCACACAGTGTAACAGAGAGAAAGAGAGAAGAGCAAGGGAGCTGGAATTAAACTCGGATACAGTGCGAAAGAAATGTCCAAAATGAATCGGATTGGACCATACTGGAAAACTTGCCATAACAACACCAAGAAACACTTAAAATGTTTAAGCCACACTGTTTGACTGGAACTTTCCTGCTTTTTTTTTTTACATGTTCTGCCACAAAGAGAAAGAAGAAGGGGAAGTGAGGTGGAGGAACCCACGTGAGGAAGAGGGTCGAAAGGTTTAAGGAGGAGCCGGAAGGGTAGAACGATGGAGTCCAAGAGGAGAGTAACAGGGGGTATTTCAATGTGTTCAGGCATTTTCTTGGTCCGCCTTGGGCTCTTCACTGGCAGCCTCTTCTTGTTGGGCACTTTCACTAGGTTTGGTTCCTTCTACATCATCTGCAAAATACAACGAGAAAGGTTGTGAATGGTCAACTCACTGTGAAACGCGTCATCGGGCTGGAAATATGTACACGTGATGGAAGCAGTGCCTTGCAAGGTCGACACGTGCGGCAGATTTAATAATACCGTCCTAACGTTAGACAGGATAAAAGTAGACCAGAAAGGCAGAAACTGCGCCAAATTTATCACAATGGCGTAATTTACAAAACATGTCAGACACTTTTCAAAACTGTTGAATGAGGTATGAAAAGGGTCTAAAACACATAATAAATTTGGAGCACATTTTTCTTAGTACGGTGAATCTCCTCCAATGTCCGTAAATCTATAGCATTAATTTTAGAAACTTTCCCCTTTAACAATCCACCGACTGATAAATCCCACCACCACAACAATAATTGGCACCTAAAGGGGTTAGAAAACTCGTTTTCATAATTGAGGGGAGTTTCTTTGTTCAGGATACTCATGTCTAGGAGCGGTTACATAGAGCGTCACCCACTCTGGAGGACCTGTCAATGAATGGACTGTGTAATGCCTTATTTCCCCTGTGGAGGCGCTGTAGGTAAATTGAACACTTACTGCCAGGTTTCTCCACAGATCACAACTGACCGCTGGGTGTCCAAGCAGGGGGACACTTTATCATTAGCTTGGCCCGGTAAGCATGAACTCAAACTCCCCTTTTCCTCACATATCCTACCTACACATGTAACGCCCATCTCGTCGTCATCATCATCACTGCCATAACAAGCACGCCCTTCTACAAAATATATATATTTTGCACTGTTTACTGTGCAGTATGAATGACATATCAACTTTTTTATTCTACGGGTCATTATCATTACAGAAGTACCAAATATGTATCGTTTTTTTTATGTTTTAGTACTTTTGCACAGTAAAAGGTGTTTTATGGGAAAAAATAATTCCGTGTAACGTAGCCATATAGGGGCTTGTTTTTTGCGGGACAAGTTGCGGGGCCACCAATGAGCTGACAGAGGGAGCCCCCATCCTCTGTTTAACTCCTTAGGTGCAGTTGCACCCTCCCTGCGACCAGAATGTCAAATCACTCAACTAACTTACATGCACTTATTATCTGCACCCAGGGTAGAATGGTGGGAGATGATGTCGTCTATGGCCAAGCATGCCAAACCCCTGCTACCTCGTCATGGAAGAGTAGTCCCTTCCTGTTTCCCTCCTGATCATGCCCGTTCTTTCCTGGTGCTCGCGCTTGTTTTGCTTACTGTCTTGGAGCATTGTCAACAGATTATTTAAAGAGGACCTGTCATTAGGTCATAAAAGTTGAACTGGTTAACTGACCAGAATAGCGCTGTCTCCCTGATTCCAGCGCTTTTTTACTTTTTTTACTGGACCCTCCCGTTCCAGAGATATGGCCCACTGCTGCACTGGCTACTTTTATGCTAATTTGCTGTAGTTTGCCAATGGGGTGGAGCTAGCTTCCCTGCTTCTGATGCTGACAAATCAGCGTGAGGCAGCTTGAGGGTAGTTCACTCCCTGTTGGCTAACTACAGCAAATTAGCATATAGGGAGCCAACGCAACAGAAGGCCATATCTCTGGAACACAGTAGTCCAGGAAAAAAAAAAACAGCACTGAAATGAGGAAGACCGCGCTATTAGGGTCAGGAAACCAGTTCAACATATATGACATAGTGACAGGTCCTCTTTAAAGATAATTAACAAGGTACATTACCTAATTTTGTTAGCAGATGCTGGTCCAATGCAGAGGAGACAATATGTGTTAAAAGATGTGTCTAATATCAAGAATAAATGAAGTTTCTGTAAATTAAGTCTATGTATTCACTAGGAATAGGTGACACCACTTAAAACCTTTTAATTAATTAGATTTACTAGGAACAATATATTCAGTGAGAATGAAGCCTATCCATTCCCTTGAAAGCAATGATATTACTAAGAATACAGCCTATCCATTCACTAGAGGTAGTGACATCACTGAGAATACAGCCTATCCAGTCACTAGAGGTAGTGACATCACTGAGAATACAGCCTATCCATTCGCTAGAGTTAGTGACATCACTGAGAATACAGCCTATCCATTCACTAGAGGTAGTGACATCACTGAGAATACAGCCTATCCAGTCACTAGAGGTAGTGACATCACTGAGAATACAGCCTATCCATTCGCTAGAGTTAGTGACATCACTGAGAATACAGCCTATCCATTCACTAGAGGTAGTGACATCACTGAGAATACAGCCTATCCATTCGCTAGAGGTAGTGACATCACTGAGAATACAGCCTATCCATTCACTAGAGGTAGTGACATCACTGAGAATACAGCCTATCCAGTCACTAGAGGTAGTGACATCACTGAGAATACAGCCTATCCATTCGCTAGAGTTAGTGACATCACTGAGAATACAGCCTATCCATTCACTAGAGGTAGTGACATCACTGAGAATACAGCCTATCCATTCGCTAGAGGTAGTGACATCACTGAGAATACAGCCTATTCATTCACTAGAGGTAGTGACATCACTGAGAATGCAGCTTATCCGTTTACCAGAGAGCAGCGGTGACATTACTGAGATTACAGCCTATTCATTCACTAGAGGTTGTGATACCACTCAGAATGCAAAATATCTGTTCACCAGAGAGCAGCGGTGACCTTACTGAGAATGCAGTCAAGATTACATGCTATACATTTACCAGAGACCAGTGACATCACCGAATGTAGTCTATATATTCACTAGAGAGCGGTAATATTACTGAAAATGCAGACTACAGACTATCAATTTACTATGGACCAGCAGTGACATCACTGAGAATGCAGCCTATGAATTCACTAGAGACCAGTGACTTCTCTGAGAATGCAGCCTATACATTGACTAGAGACCAGTGACATCACTAAGAATGCAGCCTATACAGTCACTACAGACCCGTGCAGTGGCGGATTAAGAAGACCATGGGCCCTGGGCTGTTACCCAAACTTGGGCCCCCCTTCTCCACCACCACCCTGCCGCGCCGTAACTATTGCTAACACTACCTAAACACTAGTACACAAAGTAGGCACATTATGCACAAAGTACACACAGTACGCACATTATGCACAAAGTACGCACATTATGCACAAAGTACGCACATTATGAACAAAGTACACACAGTACACAAAGTAGGCACATTATGCACAAAGTACGCACATTATGCACATTATGCACAAAGTACGCACAGTACACAAAGTACCACATTATGCACAAAGTACACAAAGTAGGCACATTATGCACAAAGTACGCACAGTACACAAAGTACCACATTATGCACAAAGTACGCAAATTATGCACAAAGTACGCACATTATGCACAAAGTACACAAAGTACGCACATTATGCACAAAGTACGCACATTATGCACAAAGTACGCACATTATGCACAAAGTACGCACATTATGCACAAAGTACGCACATTATGCACAAAGTATGCACAGTACACAAAGTACCACATTATGCACAAAGTACGCACATTATGCACAAAGTAGGCACATTATGCACAAAGTACGCACAGTACACAAAGTACCATATTATGCACAAAGTACGCACAAAGTAAGGACATTATGCACAAAGTACGCACATTATGCACAAAGTACACAAAGTATGCACATTATGCACAAAGTACGCACATTATGCACAAAGTACACAAAGTACGCACATTATGCACAAAGTAGGCACATTATGCACAAAGTACGCACATTATGCACAAAGTACACAAAGTACGCACATTATGCACAAAGTACACAAAGTACGCACATTATGCACAAAGTATGCACAGTACACAAAGTACCACATTATGCACAAAGTACGCACATTATGCACAAAGTAGGCACATTATGCACAAAGTACGCACATTATGCACAAAGTAGGCACATTATGCACAAAGTATGCACAGTACACAAAGTACCACATTATGCACAAAGTACGCACATTATGCACAAAGTACGCACATTATGCACAAAGTACGCACAAAGTACGCACATTATGCACAAAGTACGCACAAAGTACGCACATTATGCACAAAGTACGCACAGTACAAAGTACGCACATTATGCACAAAGTACGCACAAAGTACGCACATTATGCACAAAGTACGCACAAAGTACGCACATTATGCACAAAGTACGCACAAAGTACGCACATTATGCACAAAGTACGCACAAAGTACGCACAAAGTACGCACATTATGCACAAAGTACGCACAGTACAAAGTACGCACATTATGCACAAAGTACGCACAGTACACAAAGTACACACATTATGCACAAAGTACACAAAGTAGGCACATTATACACAAAGTATGCATAGTACACAAAGTACACACGAGTATGCACATTATACACTAAGTAGGCACATTATACACGAGTATGCACATTATACACAAAGTACACCTTGTAAACACATGAATATGGACATTAAACATACATGAATATGGACATTAAACATACATGAATATGGACATTAAACATACATGCACTTACCTTTTATGTCTTCACTGCAGCTCTTCTCCTGCTCACAGCACAGAGCCCGCCGACAGTCTCCCCTCCCCCATGTCCCGACAGCTAGCAGCAGAGATGTTTAGAGCAGGGAAGGGGGGCTGGAGGGGGAGCTTCTAAAGCAGCACAGACCACGGCTGCTAAGTAGAAGCAAAGCTCCCCTCGCCTGACAGGTGCGGTCCTGGCACCGGGGCTCCCTCCGGTGCTAGCGACGCCACTGGGCATGAGGGGGTTCGGGCGGTCATAGGCTCCTTGGGCCCCCTGGCAGTCTTGGGCCCCGGGCGACCGCCCGAAACGCCCTAATGATAATCCGCCACTGGACCCGTGACATCACTAAGAATGCAGCCTATACATTGACTAGAGACCAGTGACATCACTAATAATGCAGCCTATCCATTCACTAGATACTAACGACTTCTCTGAAAATACAGCGTATACATTGACTAGCGACCAGTGACATCGCGGAATGTAGAATATACTAGAAATACACTAGAAAGTGTTAAAGTGTAGCTAAACATTTGACAAACTTCTGACATGTCATAGTGACATGTCAGAAGTTTGGATTGGTGGGGATCCGAGCACTGAGACCCCCACCAATCACTAGACCGAAGCAGCTGAAGGTCTCGTGTGAGCACTCAGCTGCTTCGTGTCTGTTCGGCTTTTTCTGGAATTAAATGTATCGGTGTACGGACTCAATAGAAAGTCTATGATCCCGTACTCCGATACATCGGCTTTACAGAAAAAGCCGAACAGACACGAAGCGGCTCAGCGCTCACATGAGACCTTCAGCTGCTTCGTTCTAGCGATTGGTGAGGATCTCAGTGCTCGGACCCCTCACCAATCCAAACTTCTCACATGTCAGAAGTTTGTCAAACGTTTAGCTACACTTTAAAATCCCTGAGAATGCAGCCTTATCCATTCACTAGAGAACAATGACATCACTGAAAATATAGACCATACATTGACTAGGGACCAGTGACGTCACAGAATGTAGTTTACATATTCACTAGAAAGTAGTGACATCACTGAGAATACAGCCTATCCATTCATGAGAAAGCAGTGACATCACAATGCATCACAAAGTATCCCTGAATTCTATGTATAAAATATATTTCCTACAGAGTTGGGCACCACAAATCTCACCTAGCCAGGTCATGTGACGCAGGAGAATTTTGGTGTTATACATTTAGGTCTATAGCAAACAACAATTTTGGCTTCTCTAGAATGAATACAGGTAAAGCCTTATAACTACCGTATTTTTCGGACTATAAAACGCTAAAAAGTCCCAGCGTCTTATAGTCGGCAGTCAAGACACCCGGCACCGGCGGGCCCCCTGACCGATTCTTACTTAACCCCCTGCCGACCCATGATGTGCCCGGCACATCATGGAGCGAGGGGGGGATGTTTGGAGCGGAGCGGCTCATGCGCTAAGCACGCTCCATACACTGCAGCTGACACGCTGCTCTAACGGGCCAGGAACAGCGATGGCGTTGATACTGGCCGTTTAACTAGTTAAATTCCGCGGTTAATAGCGACCACAGCATTTATAGGGTTTTCCCTTGAAGGACATTTATGACATATCCACAGGACATTTCATAAATGTTAGATAGATGCGGGTCCCACCTCTAGAAACCGCACCTATCACTAGAACGGGGGCCCCTAAACCCTATTCTATCTTACTTGCTCCGCTGTCCCGCAGCCACTTCCTGGTTAGGTGGTCGGGAGTTACGTAAACAGCCGAGTGCTCGCTGAGCTACGCTGTTTCCGTAACTCCCATAGAACTGAATAGTAGTTACGGATACAGTGTAGCTCGCATGCTGCGATGCTTCTGTAACTGCCATTCACTACTATGGGCGTTACGGAAACCGCGTAGCTCAGCGAGTTACACTGTTTCCGTAACTCTACCATGTGTTGCAGTGTATTGTACCAGCGATCTAATAATTTTTGGTTCAAGTCCCCGAGGGGAACTAGTAAAATGTGTAAAAAAAAAAAAACTTAGATAAGTATTCAGGAGTGTAAAAAAATATTAAAAGTTAAAAAAACAAATAAAACTTTTTCCCCAAGCACAATCAATGTAAAATATATAAAAAAAAAAAAAGGAATGAAATAAAAAGGGATAAAAAAATCGTATGTACCAAAAAATGGCTCTCAAAATGGGGTGAAACAGAACAAATTTTTTTTTTTTAACAAATAGTTTTTGCTTTGTAAAAGTAGTGAATATTTTCCTATTTTCTGTTGTCTATAACCTGGGTGTGTCTTAGGGTCAGTTCACACAGAGTTATTTGACACGTTTTTTAACGCGAAAACCTCGTCAGAAAATGCGCCAAAAAAAATTCTGAAAATGCCTTCCATTCGAGCGGAAAAAACGGCTCACGGGAAAAAGAAGCGTCATGCCCTATCTTCAGGCATTTACGCCTCTGACCTCCCATTGATATCAATGGGAGGCAGAGAAAGCGTATTTCCGCGAAAAACGGCGTGCAGGCAGAGCAAAATCTGCCTCAAAATTCCAAACGGAATTTTGGGGAAGATTTTCTGCTTGCAAAAAACTCTATGTGAACTCAGGTGCGTCTGGGATCACACAGTTTTTTGCAGGCAGAAAATCTGCCCCAAAATTCCGTTTGGAATTTTGAGGCAGATTTTGCTCTGCCTGCACGCCGTTTTTCACTGCGTTTTTTTGCGGCTTTTTTCGCCCGCGGCCATTGAGCGCCGATGGGAAAAAAATGCAGCGAAATACGTTTTCTCTGCCTCACATTGATGTCAATGGGAGGTCAGAGACGTCAACGCCCGAAGATAGGGCATGTCGCTTCTTTTTCCCGCAAGACATTTTTTCTGCTTGCGAGAAAACAGCGCCTTCGCCTCCCATTGAAATCAACGGGAGGCATTTTCGGCCATATTTTGGCGCGTTTTCCGACACAGATTCCGCGTCAAAAATACGTGTAAAAAAACTCAGTGTGAACTGACACTTATAGTCTGAAAAATACTGTATCAGTAAAGTAAAGAGGCCAATGGGAGCGCCCAAAATCCGTTGATGTAAGTCCATGCGCCCAGGTAATGCCAGCTGTAGATTTCAGGGTCTTAGTAGGGAAATGATTGACGCCTGAATCCTACCAACCGTCCAGCCCGCCCGGAAAATCCACAAATAAGATTACAGCTTCTCCGGGGAAAGGATTACATTAATCCCATATAATCCCACTGTAATTTGAACAACACCACACAGGAAAAATGAACACAATGCGCAGAGCAGATGAGGATTGGCCCACTGGTTATATGGCTGCATTATCATCAGAAGGATACACTGTAGACTGCAGCATATTATCTATATACATGGTTACTGTCATGCATGGAAGGTTTTGTTTCAATCAGAATAATCTCATAGGTCTCGGGTTTTGTACAGGTGGCTGATCCCCTAAGGGTAATACTATAGCCCACCCCAAATACATACACAAAACATGCAGCGTGTAGTCAGATGTATACTCCATATAAACATCCACAATCTATCCGTCATGACAACTAAATCTTCACTTATTTAAAGTGCTGTCCCATAAGGAGGTCTTGGAGGGTCTTTTCCAGGCAGCACCTGAGAATATATCCCCTGGTCCGCACCCAGCGGGAACATCACCAAACCTTCCTCCGATGGACCTCAATAACCACCATCCAGGACCTTCTCATTACTATCTGCAGTAACAAGAAGACTAAACCTCTCACCACCGGCCAGAAGGATCAGCAAAATAGGTTAAAAAAAAGGCTAAAATTCTGCTTTCAGGTTCAGACTGAGGCTGGAAATAAATGTTCATCTCTCAACTGATCCAATAATCCCCTCTATTATAAAACTTCTCTCCCCCTTTACCTTTCCTTAACTCCTGATTAAAACCCTGGCTATTCTTATAGATAGATAGATAGATAGATAGATAGATAGATAGATAGATAGATAGATAGATAGATAGATAGATAGATAGATAGATAGATAGATAGATAGATAGATAGATAGATAGATAGATATGAGATAGATAGATAGATAGATAGATAGATAGATAGATAGATAGATAGATAGATAGATAGATAGATAGATAGATAGATAGATAGATATGAGATAGATAGATAGATAGATAGATAGATAGATAGATAGATAGATAGATAGATAGATAGATAGATAGATAGATAGATAGATAGACAGACAGACAGACAGACAGACAGACAGACAGACAGACAGACAGATAGATAGATAGATAGATAGATAGATAGATAGATAGATAGATAGATAGATAGATAGATAGATAGATATGAGATAGATAGATAGATAGATAGATAGATAGATAGATAGATAGATAGATAGATAGATAGATAGATAGATAGATAGATAGATAGATAGATAGATATGAGATAGATAGAATTTTGCTTAGAGGACAGACTGCAGCAGAGAACATCAAGTCTGACCGAGTCCAGAGAACTGAGCATCCAAAAGGTAAGAACTTCCTGCAACACCAACACAATCCTACTAGAGAGACAACACCATAGATATAAGGATTTATCTAAAAATGGAAAATCACAACTTAGAACAAGAAATGCAGAATAAAGTAAATATCCATAAGACAGAGTTTGGGATAGAAGATTCAGACAACAGGGGGTCAGGCACCTTGGAGATCACATACTCCGAAGAGCAGAGGAGCATTCAAGCGAGGAAAGCAGTAAAACATGCCACAATCAGACACAATCCAGAGACACTTTTTGCTGACTTTACCTCTAAAGAAGAAGTCAAGAGGAAAACAAATGTATTATTCTACACTGAGCACCGCTCCGCCTGGCACACAGCCCTGTGCCAGCACTATAAGGACATATCAAAGTGTGGCATCAATAAGGGCCGACAGATCAGAATAAAAGACCCAGGAAATGATGGGAGTATTACACTTACCATAAGTCTATACAATAACGGCAACGTTCTCATACAAGGCAATGAGGACAAGCTAGAGGAATTCCAAGAAATCTTTCATCATATTAAAGACCAGGCCCAAACTTACAAAGAACAACAAACTCCAGCAACCCAGACCAGAGATGGACATACAGAGACAATCTCCAGCGACACCCCCGCTGCCCCATGTCCCAATGTCCCACACCCCTCACCCGACACCCTCAGAGACTATTTATCTCAATTAGAAAGAGACTTTGTACAATTCAAAGAAGAACTTCAAAGAAATCTCGGTGACAAAAACACAAATGACCAAGTAATTAAAGAGATAAACAAACTGAAATGTGAACATGCATCAGCTCTGCAGGAAATACAATGTACACTCCGAGAGCTGCAACAAGAAAATACAAAGCTCAGATTAGAGATAGAAAATCTAAAACCACAAACACAAAGTCTAGGAGCAAGGGAGAGCGCTGAGGTAAGGACTGCCAATGACCAGGGCGCTAGTACATCAAATCACCCAAACCCAATAAATATTCCTGAAATTAATGAAAACAAACTAGGAGAAAACAGAGCGATACAAGTGGGTACAAAGCCGACCGCCAACCAAACCTCCAGCACAGAACCACAGCAGCACCACATACCACCACCAAGCAGGACCCAGGACACAAGCATCAGACAAGCCACCCGCAAGTCACAATGTCCTGATACTGTCCTAATAATTGACTCAAATGGCAAATACCTTAATTCACGGCGACTCTTCCCAGGAAAAAGGGTCAGTAAAATTCACTGTGTAACTATCCAACAAGTCACATCAGTCATCAATAACCCACATTTTTCCAATCCAAACCATCTCATTATACACACGGGTACAAACAACGTCCAAGACCAGCAACAGCAGATTGCAGAACAACTGACCCAACTAACAAAGACGGCACAACAAAAGTTCCCTGACAGTAAAATAATTATATCATCCGTGCTCCCAAGAAAAGATGTACCCAACGAGATCACCCAGGCCATCAACACAGAGCTGGCAGCGAACATCAGCTCAATGTCAAACATCAGCCTGGCACAACACTCCTCCATAGAGCAGCACCACCTGTATGATGACAAACACCTCAACAAACGAGGGGTCAGCCTTCTGGCCAAAGAACTGAAAGACATTGTGCTGAACAGACCCCCCAGACCTGGACCCCACACCAGCCAAAGCCAAAACATGGAGACATCACTAACAATGAAAAGTCCTCAAACTCCACACACCTCACTACACCCAGGAGAAAAACCCCTTTACCCAAGGTCAGACCAACAGAGGCAAAAGCCATGGAGAAAACCCCCTGCCTCACACAGAGACACGCAGAGCAGAGACATGGAGGAAACCCCCTGCCTCACACAGAGACACACAGAGCAGAGACATGGAGGAAACCCCCTGCCTCACACAGAGACACACAGAGCAGAGACATGGAGGAAACCCCCTGCCTCACACAAGGACACGCAGAGCAGAGACATGGAGGAAACCCCCTGCCTCACACAGAGACACGCAGAGCAGAGACATGGAGGAAACACCCTGCCTCACACAGAGACACGCAGAGCAGAGACATGGAGGAAACCCCCTGCCTCACACAGAGACACGCAGAGCAGAGACATGGAGGAGATAAAGACCCTGCTCAGCACTCTATGTAAAAAACTAATGTGACTATACAACACGAGAACATCTACAACACATCCAACAGTCACATCTCCAGCCCGTCCTACACAGCGCCGCTCATTACAAGGTATATGGACACACAATGACGTCCTTTATAATCAGCAGCTGGAATATTCAAGGCCTCAACGCCTCAGGCTTTGGATGCAAAATTAACGATCCAGACTTCATCCAAAGACTGAAAAATATCGATATACAAATCCTCCTGGAAACATGGACTAGGACAGAGAATGAGTCCCTGGTGCCCACTGGATACAGGGAAATCTCTGTCCCCGCCCTGAAAAATAAACACATCAAGCAGGGCCGGTGTTCAGGAGGAATATTAGTCTGGTACAAGGAGGAGCTCCATGAGCAGATCAAAGCCGTGAAGCGAGGAGACAGCCACATCTGGATAAGAATAGGCAGCTCCATCCTCACCTCTCAGTCTGACATGTATCTCTGCGCAACGTACATCGCACCGCCAGAGTCCCCGTACTCCAACCCAGACAGCTTTGAGATTATACAAAGGGAAGCCGCCCATTTCCAGACCCTGGGCAGCGTTCTCATCTACGGAGACCTCAATGCAAGAACGGGGAGAGAAAAAGACTACCTGACCAATGATGGAAACATCTTCATCTTTGGAGCAGAGGCCGACTGTCATAACTCCCTACAGAAAGAGAGAAACAGCTATGACAGCACCGTCAACAAAAGCGGGAAAAAACTACTGAATCTATGTCGAAGCTTAGGACTCCACATACTGAATGGCCGCACCAAGGGAGACTCTTTAGGAAGGTATACACTAAACTCCCATGTAGGCAGCAGTGTAGTAGACTATGCCATCACGGACATGGACCCCGCAAACATTGGCGCACTCATAGTCACTCCACAAACGCACCTGTCAGATCACAACCAATTACTTCTATACATCAAATCCACAAACAAACCATCTGCACAAAAACCACATCAAAGCGGCCTCTTCAACCTGCCCCCATCTTATAAATGGTCCAAAACGTCAACTATAAAATATAAAGAGACAATGAACAGACCAGAAGTGCAGGAGATGCTTCACAACCTCTACAACAAGGTGTATGAGACAAGCCCAGGAGGGGTAAATCAGGCCGTAAATGACCTCAATAATATATTCTATACCATGGCAGAGAAGTCTGACCTGAAAAGATGTGACTACAAGAGGCCACAAGAAATACATCCTAACGGTTGGTTTGACCGTGAGTGCAAAGAAGTACGGAAGACCCTAAGAAATGCCTGAAATAAGAAGCACTGAGACCCAAACAACACCGGTCTGAAGGAGGCCTACAGCAACATACAGAGGCAATACAAGACCATCCTCCGAAAGAAAAAACAAAGGCACATCTCCACCAAACTTACCCAACTCCAAGACGCCCTCCATGACAACTCGTTCTGGAAATTATGGAAACACATGGGCAAAAATTGCAAGAAAAACAACCTTCATATTCAAAATGGCAACATCTGGCTCCAATATTTCAAGGACCTCTACAAAGATATCCCGAAAGACGGACAAAGCCAAGAACAAAAACAAATAATATCAAAATTGAAGGCGATGGAGGAAACACTTAAAGATTCTCAAAACCCCCTGGACGCACCAATAACACTGCAAGAAGTAACAGAGAGAACCTCAGACATAAGGTGTAAAAAATCCAGCGGCCTAGACGGAATCTCACCAGAAATGATAAAACACAGCCCGCCAGAAATACAGGCCGCAATAGTCAAACTATTTAATATAGTGCTGAGTGCCGGCTACTTCCCGCAAATCTGGAACCAAGGCCTTATAACACCAATCCACAAGAGTGGGGACAGGTACGACCCGGCCAACTACCGAGGGATATGTGTCAGCAGCAACCTGGGGAAACTGTTCAGCAGCATCCTGAATAAGAGAATCCTCAGCTTCCTCACCCAGCACAATGTCCTCCACCAAAGCCAAGCTGGGTTCATGCCAAACCACCGCACCACTGACCACATCTACACCCTGCGCAGCCTCATCAAGAGCCACGTCCACAATACAAAGCATGGGAAGATTTACGCCTGTTTTGTGGACTTTAAGAAGGCCTTTGACTCAGTGTGGCACCCGGGCCTATTCCTGAAACTGCTGGAGAGCGGAATAGGAGGTAAAACCTATGACGTCATCAGAAGCTCCTACACAGAGAACAGATGCAGCGTGAAGGTGAACGGGAGAAGAACGGCTGATTTCCAGCAGAGCCGAGGAGTCAGACAAGGCTGCAGCCTCAGTCCAACACTCTTCAACATCTACATCAATGAATTGGCCACAGCTCTGGAATCCTCCTCAGCACCAGGTCTCGCCCTCCATGACACCCAGGTGAAATTCCTGCTGTATGCAGATGACCTTCTGTTACTATCACCAACCGAGAAAGGTCTCCAAGACAACCTGCAAATCCTAGAAAAATTCAGCTCCACGTGGGCACTACCCATCAATGCAAAGAAAACCAACATCATGGTGTTCCAGAAGAGAAACTCAAAATCCCCCAGGCACCCGACCTTCACACTAAATAACGCCACACTCACAGCGACCGACAGGTACACTTACATGGGCCTAGAAATCAACCAATCAGGAAGCTTTAAACAAGCCATAGAGATACTGAAAGACAAGGCGTGCAAAACCTTCTATGCCATCAGACGAAAACTCTATCACCTCAAACCACCAGTGACGGTCTGGCTGAAAATCTTTGACTCCATCATCTCCCCAATCCTCCTGTATGCCAGTGAAGTCTGGGGTCCGGACACATACCCAGACTGGTCAAGGTGGGATTCCAGCCCAACAGAAATCTTCCACCTAGAATTCTGCAAACACCTTCTCCAAGTCCATCGGAGCACCACAAATAGTGCCTGTCGGGCAGAACTGGGCAGATTCCCACTACACCTCACAATCCAGAAGAGGGCGCTATCATTCTGGGCCCATCTACACAGCAGCAGGCAAAGTTCCTATCACCATAAAGCCCTGCTACACCAAGGGGTCCCAGGTAAACCAGGCCCCCCAGAACATCTCACCCTGACCCGGCCTGAAGAAAATGTCACCCAGCGCGGCCTCACAAAAGCCGAAATCAAGAAGACAATAAACAAAGGCCAAGAGGAATATATCAGTGACTGGAGGAACGACATAAAGACATCCCAGAAACTGACAATATACCGGAGTCTACAGCGGGAATATAAACTGGCGCCATATCTGGAGAAACTGCCAAACCCCAGAGACAGACAGATCCTGAGCCGCTACAGACTGAGCGCCCACAACCTGCTCATCGAATCCGGGCGCCACAGACAGACCTACAAGCCCAGGGAGAGCCGACTGTGCCAACAGTGCGACCAGGAGGCCGTGGAGGATGAGGCCCACTTCCTGCTACACTGCTCCAAATACTCAGCAGTGAGGGACACTCACTTCAGGAAACTCTCTGACCTCTTACCGGACTTCAGCTCCATGGAAGAGGAAGAGAAACTCTACATCCTGCTGGGTGAAGAGGAAACCACAGTGGGCACAGCGGCACAATATGTCACTGCATGCCATAAACTGAGAGAGACATGATATGCCATGGACTCGTATAACCCCGACCCTAGATGTGTCCCTATCCCCCAATCCCTCAGTCCCTATCCCTCATTCCCTTACTTCTTACTTGCTTTGGCAATGCTAATATGTATTTGGTCCTGCCAATAAAGCTTCTTTGAATTGAATTGAATTGAATTGAAAATTGAATTGATAGATAGATAGATAGATAGATAGATAGATAGATAGATAGATAGATAGATAGATAGATAGATAGATAGATAGATAGATAGATAGATAGATAGATAGATAGATAGATAGATAGATGATAGATAGATAGATAGATAGATAGATAGATAGATAGATAGATAGATAGATAGATAGATAGATAGATAGATAGATAGATAGATAGATAGATAGATAGATAGATAGATAGATAGATAGATATGAGATAGATAGATATGAGATAGATAGATATGAGATAGATAGATAGATAGATAGATAGATAGATAGATAGATAGATAGATAGATAGATAGATAGATAGATAGATAGATATGAGATAGATAGATAGATAGATAGATAGATAGATAGATAGATAGATAGATAGATAGATAGATAGATAGATAGATAGATAGATAGATAGATAGATAGATAGATAGATAGATATGAGATAGATAGATATGAGATAGATAGATAGATAGATAGATAGATAGATAGATAGATAGATAGATAGATAGATAGATAGATAGATAGATAGATAGATAGATAGATAGATATGAGATAGATAGATAGATAGATAGATAGATATGAGATAGATAGATAGATAGATAGATAGATAGATAGATAGATAGATAGATAGATAGATAGATAGATAGATAGATAGATAGATATGAGATAGATAGACAGACAGACAGACAGACAGATAGATAGATAGATAGATAGATAGATAGATAGATAGATAGATAGATAGATAGATAGATAGATAGATAGATAGATAGATAGATAGATAGATAGATATGAGATAGATAGATAGATAGATATGAGATAGATAGATAGATAGATAGATAGATAGATAGATAGATAGATAGATAGATAGATAGATAGATAGATAGATATGAGATAGATAGATAGATAGATAGATAGATAGATAGATATGAGATAGACCCCATTGGACCCCAACAACCGATCAGCTATTGATGGCTTATCCTGAGGATAGGCCATCCATTTTGAGGGACTGGAAAATCCCTTTAAAGGAGCAGCAGTTGGTAGTTAAACCACGAAGTATCAATCAAGTAAAAAAGTATCTTTGTAATGCAGGTAATAAGTAACAGCTCATTAAAACAAAGCCGACACTGCAGCTGATCTCCACTCATGTAATACCAGACTCAGCCTTGGACAGGGGTGGCGCTGTCTCTTATCCTGGACATCCTCTTTACATTCTTTTTGGCCTGGAACACCCCGATAACAATGAGGTTTTACCCGGAGTCATTATTATTCTATTATTTGTTCTATTCTTACCACAGTTGCAACATAATGGCAAGTGGTTCTAGGAGACTGTATCAAACATGATAGGCTTAGATACACAGAATCAGCAGGCAGTACCACACATGATAGGTTCAGATACACCGCTCAGAAAATAGCATCACACCAGATAGGCTTAGATACAACTGACTCAGTAAACAGTATTGCTCATAATTAACTTAGATACAATGGCTCAGAAGTATCGCATATGATAGGCTTAGATACAGAAGCTCAACAGATAGTATCCCATATGATTGACTTAGATACAATTGATTAGCAGCTCAGCATAACACATGATAGCTCAGATACACTCGCTCACCACACAGTATAATGATAGGATTAGATACACTGGAACGGCAGACAGTATCACACATGATAGGATTAGATACATTGTCTCAGCAGACTGTATCACACATGATAGAATTAGATACACTGGAACAGCAGACAGTATCATACATGATAGGATTAGATACACAGCTCGGCAGACAGTATCACACATAATAGGATTAGATACACAGCTAAGCAGACAGTATCACACATGATCGGGTTAGATACACGGCTCAGCAGACTATCACACATGATATGATTAGATACATTGTCTCAGCAGACAGTATCACACATGATAGGATTAGATACACTGGAACAGCAGAAAGTATCACACATGATGGGATTAGATACACAGCTCAGCAGACAGTATCACACATGATGGGATTAGATACACAGCTCGGCAGAGAGTATCACACATGATGGGATTAGATACACAGCTCGGCAGACAGTATCACACATGATAGGATTAGATACACAGCTCGGCAGACAGTATCACACATGATAGGATTAGATACACAGCTCGGCAGACAGCATCACACATGATAGGATTAGATACACAGCTCGGCAGACAGTATCACACATTATAGGATTAGATACACAGCTCGGCAGACAGTATCACACATGATAGGATTAGATACACAGCTCGGCAGACAGTATCACACATGATAGGATTAGATACACAGCTCGGCAGACAGTATCACACATGATAGGATTAGATACACAGCTCGGCAGACAGTATCACACATGATAGGATTAGATACACAGCTCAGCAGACAGTATCACACATGATAGGATTAGATACACAGCTCAGCAGACAGTATCACACATGATGGGATTAGATACACAGCTCGGCAGACAGTATCACACATGATGGGATTAGATACACAGCTCAGCAGACAGTATCACACATGATAGGATTAGATATACAGCTCGGCAGACAGTATCACACATGATAGGATTAGATACACAGCTCGGCAGACAGTATCACACATGATAGGATTAGATACACAGCTCGGCAGACAATATCACACATGATAGGATTAGATACACAGCTCAGCAGACAGTATCACACATGATGGGATTAGATACACAGCTCGGCAGACAGTATCACACATGATGGGATTAGATACACAGCTCAGCAGACAGTATCACACATGATAGGATTAGATACACAGCTCGGCAGATAGTATCCCATATGATTGACTTAGATACAATTGATTAGCAGCTCAGCATAACACATGATAGCTCAGATACACTCGCTCACCACACAGTATAATGATAGGATTAGATACACTGGAACGGCAGACAGTATCACACATGATAGGATTAGATACATTGTCTCAGCAGACTGTATCACACATGATAGAATTAGATACACTGGAACAGCAGACAGTATCATACATGATAGGATTAGATACACAGCTCGGCAGACAGTATCACACATAATAGGATTAGATACACAGCTAAGCAGACAGTATCACACATGATCGGGTTAGATACACGGCTCAGCAGACTATCACACATGATATGATTAGATACATTGTCTCAGCAGACAGTATCACACATGATAGGATTAGATACACTGGAACAGCAGAAAGTATCACACATGATGGGATTAGATACACAGCTCAGCAGACAGTATCACACATGATGGGATTAGATACACAGCTCGGCAGAGAGTATCACACATGATGGGATTAGATACACAGCTCGGCAGACAGTATCACACATGATAGGATTAGATACACAGCTCGGCAGACAGTATCACACATGATAGGATTAGATACACAGCTCGGCAGACAGCATCACACATGATAGGATTAGATACACAGCTCGGCAGACAGTATCACACATTATAGGATTAGATACACAGCTCGGCAGACAGTATCACACATGATAGGATTAGATACACAGCTCGGCAGACAGTATCACACATGATAGGATTAGATACACAGCTCGGCAGACAGTATCACACATGATAGGATTAGATACACAGCTCGGCAGACAGTATCACACATGATAGGATTAGATACACAGCTCAGCAGACAGTATCACACATGATAGGATTAGATACACAGCTCAGCAGACAGTATCACACATGATGGGATTAGATACACAGCTCGGCAGACAGTATCACACATGATGGGATTAGATACACAGCTCAGCAGACAGTATCACACATGATAGGATTAGATATACAGCTCGGCAGACAGTATCACACATGATAGGATTAGATACACAGCTCGGCAGACAGTATCACACATGATAGGATTAGATACACAGCTCGGCAGACAATATCACACATGATAGGATTAGATACACAGCTCAGCAGACAGTATCACACATGATGGGATTAGATACACAGCTCGGCAGACAGTATCACACATGATGGGATTAGATACACAGCTCAGCAGACAGTATCACACATGATAGGATTAGATACACAGCTCGGCAGACAGTATCACACATGATAGGATTAGATACACAGCTCAGCAGACAGTATCACACATGATAGGATTAGATACACAGCTCGGCAGACAGTATCACACATGATAGGATTAGATACACAGCTCGGCAGACAGTATCACACATGATAGGATTAGATACACAGCTCAGCAGACAGTATCACACATGATAGGATTAGATACACAGCTCGGCAGACAGTATCACACATTATAGGATTAGATACACAGCTCGGCAGACAGTATCACACATGATAGGATTAGATACACAGCTCGGCAGACAGTATCACACATGATAGGATTAGATACACAGCTCGGCAGACAGTATCACACATGATAGGATTAGATACACAGCTCGGCAGACAGTATCACACATGATAGGATTAGATACACAGCTCAGCAGACAGTATCACACATGATAGGATTAGATACACAGCTCGGCAGACAGTATCACACATGATGGGATTAGATACACAGCTCGGCAGACAGTATCACACATGATGGGATTAGATACACAGCTCAGCAGACAGTATCACACATGATAGGATTAGATATACAGCTCGGCAGACAGTATCACACATGATAGGATTAGATACACAGCTCGGCAGACAGTATCACACATGATAGGATTAGATACACAGCTCGGCAGACAATATCACACATGATAGGATTAGATACACAGCTCAGCAGACAGTATCACACATGATGGGATTAGATACACAGCTCGGCAGACAGTATCACACATGATGGGATTAGATACACAGCTCAGCAGACAGTATCACACATGATAGGATTAGATACACAGCTCGGCAGACAGTATCACACATGATAGGATTAGATACACAGCTCAGCAGACAGTATCACACATGATAGGATTAGATACACAGCTCAGCAGACAGTATCACACATGATAGGATTAGATACACAGCTCGGCAGACAGTATCACACATGATAGGATTAGATACACAGCTCGGCAGACAGTATCACACATGATAGGATTAGATACACAGCTCGGCAGACAGTATCACACATGATAGGATTAGATACACAGCTCAGCAGACAGTATCACACATGATAGGATTAGATACACAGCTCGGCAGACAGTATCACACATGATAGGATTAGATACACAGCTCGGCAGACAGTATCACACATGATAGGCGTTAATAAACCGGCTTTGAAGCCCCTCGTTCCTAGAAGACATGAGACTGTCTCGCTGTGTGTGGATGATCTCTGGCCTCGCAGTAGAAATACCCCGGGATCTGTCTCCTGTACTGGGATCACCAAGAGCAGGAAAGTAAAATGACAGGGAGGGAGCGCTTCATATTATATCTCTGCCGGAAATATACTCCTCAAAACCAAGAAACACCCTGCTATATATATATGTATATACCTGACCGGCTTCCACAGCAAGCAGAAATTTCCATAATTAACACCAATAATACCCTGTGCCCTCATTGTCATTACCCAGTCTGCCATGTCAGGGCCCTGGGGCATTCATTCTACCCCTCAGGGAATTATCAGCAGACTGGACACCAGGCACTTTAGGGGCACCTTACATTGGGGTCACAATGTTTGGGGCCATTCTCTACATTAAACCACATACATCCATTTAATTCACTGCATTGTCTGTCTTTGTGGCTCTTAAAGGGGGTCTCTAATATTGATGTTTTTTTCTTGAAGGGGTTGTATAGGATTTTTTTAAAAAAACAACTATAGCTGCTTAGTTCCAGAAACAGCACCACACCTGTCCATGGGTTGTCTGTGGTATTGCAGCTTAGCCCCATTATCTGCAATAAAGCTGATCAAACACATAAAGATAGGCCATCGCCTTCTGATTGTGTGGCCCCTTTAGGCACCAGAGCCCGGGTGCAACTGCTAACTATGCACTCCCTAAAGCCATGTCCCGGGCCCATGTGATTGTGGCTTTGCATAATATTCCCAATTGAATGGGGCTGAGCTGCTGTGAAGTGCAATACCAGGCACCGCCACAACCGAATGTACGGCGCTGTGCCGTCAGTAAACAAAACAAGGAAGGAGATATGGCCATGGCCCCTTTATGCAGCTGATCGTTGGGCGCGATGAGAGTTGATCCCCACCGATCAGACACTGATGGTCTATCCTAAGGACAAGCCATCAATATTTGACCGCCGAAAAAACCTCTTTAACCCTTTCACGACCAGACAAATTTTCGTTTTTATGCTTTTGTTTTTTCCTCCCCGCCTTCAAAAGGTCAGAACTTTTTTATTTTTTTCGCTGACACGGCCATATGAGGGACATAATAGGGACAAGTTGTACTTTCTGATGGTGCTATTTAATATTATGTGCGATATACTGGGAAGCTGGAAAAAAATACAGAATACGGTGGAATTGGAAAAAAACAAGCAGCTCCGCCATGTTTTTACGGGTTTCGTTTTCATGGTGTTCACTGTATGGTGAAAACGTGACACGTTACCTTTATTCTGCGGGTCGGTACGATCACGGTGATACCAAATTTATATCGTTTTTGTTTCATTTTAGTACCTTTTAAAAAATGTAACGGTTTGAAAGAAACAAAAATTGCCATATTGTGACCCCGTAACTTTTTTATACCTCCGTGTAAGGCGTCTTTTTGTACAAGGGAACATGTCGTTTTTATTGATACTATTTTGGGGAATGTCGGGCATTTCGATCACTTTTTGTTACATTTTTTGGGTGGGTTGAAGTGGCAAAAAAACCTGCGATTCGGCCATTTTTACCTTTTTTCCTGTTATGACGTTCACCGTATTGGATAAATGTTTTTTATATTTTTATAGTTCGGGCATTTTTGGATGCGGGGATACATAATGTGTTTATTTTTATTATTCTTTATTTATTTTTTATATGTGATCTAGGGAAAGGGGTGTGATTTGAATTTAAAAAAAAACTTTTTTTATGACTTTTATTTAGCCCCCTAGGGGGCGTGAACCTGTGATCATTAGATCGCTGATGCCATAGACTGCAATATCACAATATTGCAGTCTATGGCAAAATCAGTGCATTGCTATTGAGACCTGTTCCTTCCCAGCTGCTAGAGGTATACACCGGCTCCCGTGATCTCACCACGCGGGGGGAGGGGCGGTTGGGTGTGGGCGGTGACCGACCCTAAAGTGAGAGGGGCAGTAAAAACCCCCCAGATGCCGGTAGTCACATCTGACACTGGCATCTGAGGGATTAATTGCTTGCAATGAGAAATGTATCTGATCGCAAGCATTGCCGCTGTGTCCCTGCTTCTGAGCGGGCGCCATATTTAAATGCCAACGTAAATCGCCGTAGAGCGACAGGAAAAGGTTAATACCTGAATTTACAGCGCCTTGAGAATGTTTTTTTCTGTTTTGTTGCATTAGAACTTTTATTTTTTTAGTGGATTTTTTTAACCCATTACTACAGTATTTACTTCTTTATTTTAAACTTACAATGTATTATATTTCTGTATGATAATCGGTGTCATTACTAGGGCAATACAAGGAATTGCTGGAGATTTTCTGTAGTGGAAATGAAGCTTATGCAACACAACATAATGCAATTAGTCCGACATTTGTGCCTAATCTAATTGTTCTCTATTTTTCCAGTTGACAAGTTAAAAATACTCTCATTCCCCTTGTTCGTCAGAGGCGATCACCCTGGGACACAACTACGAGTGAAGTGTGTGAGCAGGACCCAGGGCTGGGAATATAAAGGGCATGACGCCAACAGGGACCCACAAAGCTCAGTGTCTAGACAACAGCTGCGTGGTTGCCGTGGAAACCTGCCACCTTCGGCTGGTGGACCCGATTAAACAATTTCTTAAAAGAGCCAAAATAAAGTAAATAAGAACTGTTGCTTCCTCGGGCTTCTGAGCTCTTGGGTGCAAAACAAACATTTTGGTGCAGTTGATTGACTTTTTGGCTCGGGCACACTAGTAGGAGTGGAAATCCATTAAACAAGCCAACTTGTAACCCCTAAAAGGGTAAATGGATGTCATAGAGTGGGGTTTCCCACTTGAGACACCCCTATATTAGAAAGGGAGGAAAAAAACTCTAGCCCTGGAACACTCCGCCTGTCTCTTCATTTCAATGGCCGGAATGTAATTCTGCATTTCCCCTATAGTGGCCACTGCAGGGTAAATGTGTGGCTGCAACTTCAACTGCCTTTTCAAGAAGCTGATCGCCGGGTCAGCATCCTTTTAAAAAGGGGGTGATCTTTTTGAGACCACCCTTTTAACAGTTATTATACATGTCCATTATTTCTTCCTTTGGCAAGTATCTGCTTGTGATTTACCACTGTTGTAAATGGTCCAACCTAACCAATGGTGGTCAACACTGATAGACGAGGAATATCGTCACTCTGATCAGACAAGAGCCATAAGTGTCTTCGACAAGATCTTATTTTAGGTCTATCCAGTGAGCAGAGCTGGCCTTAGGGGTGTGCCAGCCATTGGTCATGCTGATGGAGGCGCCACCAATGACCTGACACCCGAGGCGTGTGACCACCAGATATCTCAATATTAATTGTATAGCAGTATTATTTAGACATTGAATAGCACTGCTCCTAGATTACTTTATGTACGGAGCTGTTATGAATTTATGTTGGTATTAGTTGAGCACTCTATGACGGCATTTATTTAACCATTGTGTGGCACTGCTATGTAGGCACTGTGCTGTATTTTTTTTTAGTGCACAGATAGTAACATTCATTGCCCAGATACATAATGCATACAGTGCCCAGCCAGTGCCCAGATAGTAACATTCATTGCTCAGATACATAGTGCATACAGTGCCCAGCCAGTGCCCAGATAGTAACATTCATTGCTCAGATACATAGTGCATACAGTGCCCAGCCAGTGCCCAAATAGTAACATTCATTGCTCAGATACATAGTGCATACAGTGCCCAGCCAGTGCCCAGATAGTAACATTCATTGTCAAGATACAGAGTGCATACAGTGCCCAGCCAGTGCCCAGATAGTAACATTCATTGCCCAGATACATAGAGCATACAATGCCCAGCCAGTGCCCAGATAGTAACATTCATTGCCCAGATACACAGTGCATACAGTGCCCAGCCAGTGCCCAGATAGTAACATTCATTGCCAAGATACAGAGTGCATACAGTGCCCAGCCAGTGCCCAGATAGTAACATGCATTGTCCAGATACATAGTGCATACAGTGCCCAGTCAGTGCCCAGATAGTAACATGCATTGTCCAGATACATAGTGCATACAGTGCCCAGTCAGTGCCCAGATAGTAACATTCATTGCTCAGATACATAGTACATACAGTGCCCAGCCAGTGCCCAGATAGTAACATTCATTGCTCAGATACATAGTGCATACAGTGCCCAGCCAGTGCTCACATAGTAACATTCATTGCCCAGATACATAGTGCATACAGTGCCCAGCCAGTGCCCAGATAGTAACATTCATTGTCCAGATACATAGTGCATACAGTGCCCAGCCAGTGCCCAGATAGCAACATTCATTGCTCAGATACATAGTGCATACAGTGCCCAGCCAGTGCCCAGATAGTAACATGCATTGTCCAGATACATAGTGCATACAGTGCCCAGCCAGTGCCCAGATACTAACATTAATTGCCAAGATACATAGTGCATACAGTGCCCAGCCAGTGCCCAGATAGCAACATTCATTGCCCAGATACATAGTGCATACAGTGCCCAGCCAGTGCCCAGATAGTAAAATTCATTGCCTACATACATAGTGCAAACTTTCTTGCCAAGGCTACCATTCCTAACCTAGTTCATAGTGTCATACAGGGCACTGCAATGTCTATAAGAAGCTGAACAGAACCCACAAAGCAACAAACTTTAATTTCACAGCGCAAAGCAGTGCCCACAGGGTGCCATACTGTGCCCACATCGTGTTATATTGTTCCCACATAGTATCATATTAGACATAGATATAGTCATGAAGGTAAATGAAAAAAATCTATCTTCCTGCTGCCACGATTAGGGGGGCTCTCTGCCTTTAGCTATACACCTGCCACTGAACTCAACAATAAATCTGCTTACAGTGAGCTCCCCCTAGTGGCAGCTGCAGGCAGTGAGAATTTTAGCATTTAACTCATTGTTATTACATCTATAGAATTTTTGTATTTCTTACGGTCTGGTAGGCGCAGATTATTTCTTTGTATCCTTGCTATTGTTATTACACTTTGTTGCAGCCTCCTGTATTCTGGTTTTCTATCTTTTACACACAATTGACAGCGAGGTATAATCTGTTGACAAGTTCGGCTAGAAATATTTCCCACACCTGTAAAAGCAATTTAGCAGCAGCCCTGACAGAGTGAGAGTAAATGAAAGGTTTCAGATCCGAGTGGTGTGAAACAGTCAATTTCATCAGGAGATGTGCAAAACACAAAACGTAAAAGCCTAATCTTAGGATAAAAGCTGCAAGAATGGGAGATGGGGGAGGGGGGACGCTTGAAGGTAACGGAGGACGTGGAAAGTTCTTTAGATGACAAGTGGTAGGAACGTCGCGTTCTTGTTCTGAACTCTATGACTACTGGACATCAGGAGGGATGAGCAACTTCTAAAACTGCGAGATGGTAATGGGGGAGGGGAATGAATTGAATTTGATGAGAAAAAGCAATGGTGAGTCGTCAGTGATTGGATTTTGTGATGAAGAATCTGTTCCTTTAAGAAAGAGTATATAAGTTGATGTGCATAGAAATCATTGCTCCGGGTTTACGGTTCTCTGGTTTATAAAGCCCATTTTCACATACTCTGTTACAGAATTATTAGAGAGGGTTCCCTTATTTAGGAATCTCATCTCGGCTACATAGAGCATCTCTCGCTCTGGAGGACTCAGGACACACCCGTCCATTACACAGACAGCCCATTAATTTCAACAAGAATTATGTAATTCTTCATTATACCTGAGGGGGCGCAGCAGGAGAAGTTGAAAACTGCTGGGTTCTTCCTGCTGGGGTCCCTGCAGTCTGGGGAGCATCGTCCATGAGGCAAGATGAGCATCTCGCCTCAAGCGGCGGCCCGCTGCCTCTCTGAGGGGGCAGCGGCACCGCCACTGAAACCAGCCGCCGCCACCCCCTCCTGCACTACTGCACTATAATTGTTCCTGCATCTATAGTATTCAGCGCATTTCAATGACGTAAGCGGCGCAATGTCGTCATCACGCCGCTTGCGTCATTGATTGACAGGGCAAGGCAGCCTGCCAATCAGAGCCCTTAAACGACACAACGTTGAAAGGCGCTGATTGGCCGGGCAAAATGACTTGCCCTACAACTCAGCGCCTTCGTTCAGCCCCAGCATTGCAAGAGGATGGCACGGGAACGGGTTTAGGTGAGTATGTAAAGTTTTTTTTTTTCTGTTAAAAGTGTGAGGGGCTACATGTGAAGCACTACCTAAAGGGGGGCTGTATGTGGGGGCTATATGTGGAGCATTATCTACAGGGGGCTGTATGTGGGGGCTATATGTGGAGCACTACCTACGGGGGGTGCTGTATGTGTGGGGGCTATATGTGGAGCATTATCTACAGGCGCGGCTGTATGTGGGGTCTACATGTGGAGCACTATCCATAGAGGGTGGGGGCTATATGTGGAGCACTATCTACCGGGAGTTATATGTGGTGCACTATTTAAAGGGAGTTGTATGTGGGGCTCTATCTACAGGGGCTCTATGGGGGGCACTATGTATGTGGGGCACTGTCTACAGGGGGCTATGTGGGGCACTGTCTACAGGGGGCTCTGTGGGGGGCACTGTCTACTGGGGGATCTATGTGGGGCACTGTCTACATGGGGATCTATGTTGGGCACTGTCTACAGGGGGCAGTGTGTGTGTGTGTGTGTGTGTGTGTGTGTGTGTGTGTGTGTGTGTGTGTGTGTGTGTGTGTGAAAGTGTATGGCGCTATCATAATCAGGGACACAGTGTATGGTTCTATTGGAATTAGAGGGACAGTGCATGGTACTATTTAGAGGTGCAGTGTATGGCGATATTATATTTAGGGCCATTGTGTCTGACACCATGATCATTTTATCTACGTTTATAGGTGCAGAAATGTTTGAAAAGTGAGAAGTTGAAGACATCTGAGCGGAAAACTGCAGAAATGGGCCGTGGCCGGGAGAAGTCATCATAGAGGTCTAGAGGGGATGGTGATGTCACCTGTGAGTCACTTAATGTAAATGTTTATTCTGGCTCTAATCAGTGAGGCTACTAGTGATGTGGAACAGCCATGGGGATGTCAATCAAGATCTGGGGGAGGGGGGGCATCATTTCAATTTTTGCCTCAGTCAGCAGAAAAGCTAGAATCAGCCCTTCCTGCAGTGAGACACACTGTGATCAGCTTATCATTGGGGATTGTCCAGAGTGAAGAACCAGTTTAAGTAACTTGCATACATTTTGTATCTTTAATCTTAAAAGGGTATGTCCATCTTTGCAACCATTTTTTTATTTTTCCAATGTACCAAAATCGTATTGCTTTGTGTCGACAGCTTCTATTCATGCCTATGTGTCTCCATGGTAACAGACTACAAACAACCCCTGTGTAGTCTGATGCTGCAGTCAGACATCCTTCCTTCTGACCCCCTAATTCTTGCTCATTTATATTCTGTAGATAAGTAAGAAGTAGGGGACAGATAGATGGTGATATGACTGCAGTATCCGACTAAAAAGAGTTTATAATAAACCTAAAATTGGAAGGAAATCCCCTATTTCTAAACATAACCATATTACACTAAACAAACCTAAAGTACCAAAATAATACAGAACTTATACTACCTTAAGGCTTTGTTCACATCTGCGTCGAGACTCCGTTCATGGGTTCTGACGGACCTTTCCATAAAGGCACCCATGAACGGAATCCAAAAAGAAACAATAGGTTGCCATTTGCATCACCATTGATTTCAATAGTGACGGATCCGGTGCAAATGCTTTCCATTTGTCACCGCTGTGTAAGGGTTCCATCGACTTGATGGAATGAATAGCGCAGTCATCTACGGTATTGATTCCGTAAAAATGACGGAACCCTTAAACAACGAGACAAATGGAAACCATTTGCACCGGATCCGTCAGCATTGAAATCAATGGTAATGCAAACGGAAACCTATGGTTTCCGTTTGTTTCAGTTTGGATTCCATTCATGGAACGGTCCGACAGGACCCATGAACGGAGTCCCGATGCAGATGTGAACGAAGCCTAAGAATAATGCAATATAATACACAATTCATTTGATTAATTCAGAAATGTGACCAAGAACCAAGAAGAAAAACCAGCAAGCGCTATCTTACTAGGCGCTTCGAGGTCATCATGGGGAGGAGGAGCACCCACTCCACCATCAAATAAATGCGCCTACAATTGTAACAAGACCTCAACTATGATGAGTATTAGCTCTATACAAGTTTTCAGCCTCCACTTCAATGTAAGCAAGCAGAGATCTTGAAAATGGTGCAGAATTCAAGCACAAAGTAGATTAGAAAGTTGCAGAACTTTTAATTATACGAGGATTAAACTTCATTCGGCTGAAACTGGAAAACCCCTTTAAATAATGATTTATGGGTAATTGCTAAGCTTGTCTGTATGTTTGGTACAAGTATAGACAGCGCACATTCTCCAATTATCAAAAAACGGGTGTTGATTTTCGGAAGCATTTTGGTAATTAACATGTCTAAACCAGATACGGACATGACTAGCGGTAGAGGAATTAAACGACTCGCACTTCTGAGGACTGATGATACGCTGTCAATAGCCGAGACGTGTTAATCACAGATAGAGGATAATGGACTCGACACAAGAACGAGCTCAGCAATCCATCCGGGCGATCAGATCACTTTTGTGCTAATCTGATAGTCAATAAAAATCTTACCGACTCTTAAAGGAACACGCCGGGCAAAAAAGTATACACTGTGTTATGACTAAAGTAGGGCGGGCTATGACACGGGATTCAAAAAACAGCAAAAATAGAAACCTTGTGTCATGCTCCACCCCCTTTGGACTGTGCATAATACAGTGCCCATTTTTTTGCCTGGAGTGTTCCCTTAACCCCTTAATATTTGGGATCATCGACGCTGGAGCGGTGGGGATATAACAGGTGAGTATTGTCTGTTTTGTTATTGTAACATATTCTGTAGCCAGATTTTTTTTTACACCTGGTTAAACCTTTTTATTACATATTGTACTGGGCACATACTAATGTACGGAGCCTCGGCACCACTCCCCTCACTGTGCACCCCTCTTCAGGACGGTCCCCTAGCATGCTGGGAGTTGCAGTTTCACAACAGCTGGAGAGCCACAGGTTAGTGATCACATCTCTATTGTAAAAATAATATATATAATCGAGGCAGCTGCTTAAAACACGCGCTCTACGCAAATTATTATGGCTCTCAGCCTGATTGGTTGAGATGAGAGGTATCACATGACTGCATCCACATTTAAAGGAGTCGTGGATTTGGTCACATGCTGCCTCTCAACCAATTAGAGGGTCTAGGTGTACAGGAGCACCCGCTAAGCTATTTTCTATATTAATATTAATTTTCTCTTCTTAAAGTGGGTCTGTATCGGTGATTGAAATATAAAAGAACGACGACTTGTATCAATCATTATTGTATATGGTATGAGAAGTGGGCTACATGGTAGCTGCCTGGCCAAGCAGTAGGGTATAAACTAATACGATCTAGCTTACAGCACTGGGCACCTGTGTCTTCAATGGCAACTAAGCTAGACAAAGATCATATCTATACATACATAAAGCAAACATACATATGCATGCTGCACACAAGCCACAAATATTGGTACATCCTGCACTAAAGCTGCTTAGACATTGCACAGATGCTATACACACACACCACACACACAAACATGACACATGCTGCACACAAGCCGCATACACACCACTCACACATAGGACACATGCTGCACACAAGCCGCATACACACCACTCACACATAGGACACATGCTGCACACAAGCCGCATACACACCACTCACACATAGGACACATGCTGCACACAAGCCACATACATTGAAACATTCTGTACTAAAGCTGCTTACACATTGCACAGATGCTATACACGCACACCACACACACATGACACATGCTGCACACACCAATTGTACATAGGACACATGCACAAACGCCACTCACACATAGGACACATGCTACATACACAACACTTAGGGTATGTGCACACACACTAATTACGTCCGTAATTGACGGACGTATTTCGGCCGCAAGTCCCGGACCGAACACAGTGCAGGGAGCCGGGCTCCTAGCATCATAGTTATGTACGATGCTAGGAGTCTCTGCCTCTCTGCAGGACAACTGTCCCGTACTGTAATCATGTTTACAGTACGGGACAGTTGTCCTGCAGCGAGGCAGGGACTTCTAGCATCGTACATAAGTATGATGCTAGGAGCCCGGCTCCCTGCACTGTGTTCGGTCCGGGACTTGCGGCCGATATACGTCCGTCAATTACGGACGTAATTAGTGTGTGTGCACATACCCTTACACATAGGACACGTGCCGCATACACACCACTCACACCGCATGCACACCACTCACACACAGGGCACATACCGCATAAACATCACTCACACATAGGACACATGCCGCATACCCACCACTCACACTGCATGCACACCACTCACACAAAGGACACATACCACATAAAGATCACTCACACATAGGACACATGCCGCATACACATCACTCACACAAAGGACACATACAGCATAAACATCACTCACACAAAGGACACATACAGCATAAACATCACTCACACAAAGGACACATACCGCATAAAGATCACTCACACATAGGACACATGCCGCATACCCACCACTCACACAAAGGACACATACCGCATAAACATCACTTACACAAAGGACACATACCGCATAAACATCACTCACACATAGGACACACACCACATGCACACCACTCACACATAGGACACATGTCGCATACACATCACTCACACATAGGGCACACACCACATGCACTCCACTCACACATAGGACACATGTCGCATACACATCACTCACACATAGGACACATGCCACATAATCAAAACGTACTCATTGGACATATGCCACAAACACACCACTTACACATAGGATACATGCCACACACACACACACACACACACACACACACATTGCTGACACATAGGACACATGCAGAACACCCCTATTGTACATAGGACACATGCACAAGCGCCACTCACACGCTACATACACAACACTTACACATAGGGCACATGCCGCATGCACACCACTCACACATAGGACACATGCCACATAATCAAAATGTACACATAGGACACATGCCACACACACATTACTAACACATAGGACACATGCCGCATACACACCACTTACACTTAGGACACATGCCGCATACTCACCACTTACACTTAGGACACATGCCGCATACTCACCACTTACACTTAGGACACATGCCGCATACTCACCACTTACACTTAGGACACATGCCGCATACTCACCACTTACACTTAGGACACATGCCGCATACTCACCACTTACACTTAGGACACATGCCGCATACTCACCACTTACACTTAGGACACATGCCGCATACTCACCACTTACACTTAGGACACATGCCGCATACTCACCACTTACACTTAGGACACATGCCGCATACTCACCACTTACACTTAGGACACATGCCGCATACTCACCACTTACACTTAGGACACATGCCGCATACTCCCCACTTACACTTAGCACACATGGCAAATACACTCCAATTTTACATAAAGCACATGCTGCATACGTGCCACTAACTTATTTTACACCTGGACAAACCTTCAAATGACATAACGTGCAGGGCACAAGATAAAGTAAACAGCCCCTGAACCCCTATCCTTGAGTCGCACCCCTGCTCAGGACAGTCCCCTATCTACTCCTGATTTATAGGGAGGGATGGAGGAAAGCCAAAAACGTTCCCTTCTCCTATCTATCCTCCCCCTCCTTCCTTTACAGATGAGGGCCTGGAGGAGAGTAACAGACGGCCGGGCCCCAGCTTTACAGTCCTTCTACGGTTATATACTGCTGGACATAATAATTATTTCTCCTCTAAAACAGAGAAGAGATATTTATTACTACGTTCCAATTGCCGGTCCCGTGTGCTCCCCTGCGCTCCCCTGTGCGGCTGAACCGGCTGTTGGGCGCCCTCATCTGCCTGGTGTACGGTACTGCTGAATCCTATATTTTTTTATCTCAGGTTCTGATGTACTTTCACTTCCTTCTTCCTATTATTCTCCTTGTAAAATACAATGTTCTAATCCAACAATAGACCATCACCCGTACCCTGACTGCGCCGCCGAGAGAGCGAACATCACCCTGGTAGTAATAACTCTAATTACTCATTTTGTCACTGATTAATGGCTCCTTTCTAGGTTCTCAGCTCCGCCTGACGACATTCACTTCCATATTTTACTATTGACTAGAATAGTGACGCGAGGAAGGAGGAAATGCTGTAAACATCGCTTTAAGACAGAAATTATTTGGCGCTAATGAAAAATAAATGACTTCTATTTTACAGGCGATCACAGAGATCTGAGCTGAATATTCTTCATAGGAGTGTGAGCGTGTCATGTCCTGTTCTCGGGGGTCCCTTTTATATAAAGACATAATCTCATTCCTTCCTAGACATAGAGACAACAGGAAACTCGCCGGATAGCCCACGGTCCAATGTCTTGAGCTTTAGGGGTCTGTTCTGGGGCCAACATTTTATTTAGGGGTCTGGGGTCTGAATTTATTTTTGGGGTTTGCTCTATGGTTTGATGCCTCACATGCCCTCATTCTGCATTTTCTACTTATAGCGTGTGTGGTACCATTGTCCCAGCATGCTCTGGTCATTGGTCAGGTCATGCTAGGAGTTGTACTTACACAGAGGTTGTGATATTTACCGCCGGCAATTGTGCCCCTTACCCGAATTTTCACATGGATCTGGTAAATGCTTGCGGGGGGCTATGTTTGCTATGCGGCCCAGAACTTTCTTGTTACACCCCTGACCTTTCACTACATGAGTCACAGTCTGTGACTTCCCAAAAGATTAGTGCACGCCTCTCCTGAGATACTCTGTGCTGCTGGTGAATCCTGCTCCTTCCATTATGTAAGCCTCAGTCTGTGACCTCCCTCGAGATCAGCCCACTCTTCTCCTGAGATACTCTGTGCTGCTAGGGAACCCTGCTCCTTCCATTATGTTATTCTCAGTCTGTAACCTCCCACGAGATCAGCCCCCTCCTCTCCTGAGATACTCTGTGCTGCAGAGAGACTCTGCACCTTCCACTATGTGCTGCAGAAATACTATGCACAAATGATGGGAGCACAAATGATGCAATTACATCACAAACTGGTGGGGTTCTCTTGGACTTAGACCTTAATAGCCTATCCTTGAGATAAGAGATCAATGATTGCTTGTGGGGGGGGGGGGCTGATCGCCGGGATTCCTGCCGATCAACACAATGAAGGGGCACAACGGTTCATCTGTACAGGCTTCAGTGCTTGGTACTGCAGCTCTGTCCCATTCACTTGAAATGAAGTCTAAGCCGGTGGACACTATGAAGGTGATGCAGTGGGGGTCCCATAGGTGCGAGAGGCCATAAAGTTTCTGGAGGATCCCTTTAAGGCTTGATATACATGATGGGATACAAGGTGGGATCTCGCGTGCCCAGAGACCCTACTCATCAAGAGGACAAGAGCACTTTGGAAAGCTATATACCTTTTGGGCTTTTTTTGGGACTACAGCTGATCTCCGGGCAGGCTTCAATTTAGAAAGGGGTTATCTTAATCGGGGTTGGCTCCGAGCGTATGCGGGCCGTCGGGTGGCAAATCCACAGTGGTCTCCATTCTACCCAACCTTTAGTTTGACAAGCATAGAAGATGTTAACCCGGCCCCAAACCCAGTGGGCCCCGGTCTTGATGAGACAACCTCTTTAAAGGTGCACATACCCTTTATAAAAGACCCCATAATTAATAATTCTCCGTGGCAGCCTTTCATTTATTGCTTTTAATTAACTCAATATTTCGGGCTCTCAGGCAGAAAATTAATAATTTATTCACATTTATTAATTATAATTGATTGAATCTGAACTCGAGGCGATGTAACTGCTGACGTCCACAATGTATCAGTTCTGTTCCTGGAAACAATGTCCTGCAATAATCCCGTTCCCGCTCGTTTCCTTTTACTACAGCGCCATAAACTGAGTTATCTATAATAAACATAATGCCGGGTGGGGGGGGCGGGGGGGGGGGCTTTACCTGCTATGCCGGTGTCTTCCTTCCCTTAAGTAATTACATCCATTAAGAAACACCATGGGGTATATTAGAAGTCGAATTATTAGTAAAACCTCCGTATATTAAAATGTTAACAATAAATAACGGAAAGAAAAGAAAGTTCCGTGAAGGATCAGCGCCAGTCGACCGCATGTGGCAAGAATCCAATAACACAGTAATTGTGTGCGCCGAATCAGCGTGGGGCTGTAAAATGTTGCAATAAAATAAACTCCTCCTGCGGCTTTACTTCTCCGTGTAAAAATTTACGTCCTTCAATTCGTCCTTCATTCTAAATTTTGTCTGGTGCCTGCCGCTGTCAGGGAATGCTGGGAGTTTTCACATCATGACCAATGCTATGGACTGTCCCTCCAATTCTGGGCCGCCACCAGGGCAGTATAAGCGGTAGCGCCATCCCTAACAACCGCCCCATTTTTCGTCGGATTGTCCAGCAAAACGGAACCACTAAGGGGTGGGGTTTATGCAAATATACCAGAAAGTAGGCGGTTCCATGACATATTGTGGGTGTTTAAGGGAGGATCAGGGGTGGGGCTTAAAACTGCCCTGTTAATGGGAATTTTAATGTTGGGAGGCATGGGTACTGCTGTCAGAGGCCCAGGCAGGGGTGGGTAATAACCAGTTCACCTCATTTCTCCCAATAACAGCCAACCCTTTGCCACTGGCTGCCTGCTGGGTCTTGTAGTTCTTTTGGGACACTGAGTGACACACAGAGCTGTGCTCAAGACACCCTCAAAGCTGCAAATGGAAGCGTGATGCAGCGCTCTAGCACTAAGCATCAAATGTTTAATGGGGTTTTCCAGTCCCTATAAATTGATGGTCTATCCCCAGGATAGGCTATCAATAGCTGATCGGTTGGGGTCCGACTCCCGGGACCCCCGCCGATCAGCTATTTTGAAGGGGACGCAGCGCTCGTATCGCATTGAAGGATATGTAGACTTTTGCAATCATTTTTTTTATTGCTGAAAAAAAATCTAAAATTTAAAATGAAGCAATTTTGCAAATAGCCTTGAATAAGAATATCCTACCGTTTTTTCCGACTACAAATAAATCCCATGTGTAGTCTGAGCCTATAGTCATGTGTTACTCCACCTCCTGAACCAGAAGCTGCTATAGTGTATGGCACAATACTGTGTCTCACCAGTTGTTATGGTACTACAACCCCCAACGTGATCGGACAGACACTTTCTGTGTGTTGGGTGAGGGTAGACTCACCCTCTTGGAAAAATGCTGGATCTGTGTCTCTACAGACGTTACATTCCCCCTGATATTGAGATGATCATTTATTTGCTAAGTCGAGTTGACATACACTAAGTTGTGGCCTCGTCTGGTGCGCGCTGAGAATCAGGTCAGTTTTCTCCTGAAGCCTCAAACTCCGATCTGATCTCTGAAAATGTGTGTTTTTTAATCTACATGACACATGGGAAAGATCTACAGAGTGACTCATCATCAGAAACAAGGTATGACTGGCTCTATCTAATCTATCTATCTAATCTATCTATCTATCTATCTATCTATCTATCTATCTATCTATCTATCTATCTAATAATCTATCTATCTATCTATCTATCTATCTATCTATCTATCTATCTATCTATCTATCTATCTATCTATCTATCTATCTATCTATCTATCTATCTATCTATCTAATCTATCTATCTATCTATCTATCTATCTATCTATCTATCTATCTATCTATCTATCTATCTATCTATCTATCTATCTATCTATCTATCTATCTATCTATCTATCTATCTATCTATCTATCTATCTATCTATCTATCTATCTATCTATCTATCTAAGAAAAAGAGACTGGAAGCAGCACTCAGCAAAAAAATGTGAATTTATTCACCCAACACAGCTTTCTGGTTATTGACACAGTGCTGCTCCTATGTTTGGATCTTCTATATCTATTTATCTATCTATCTATCTATCTATCTATCTATCTATCTATCTATCTATCTATCTATCTATCTATCTATCTATCTATCTATCTATCTATCTATCTATCTTCTTTATTAGCTCTATGAGAGAGTTCCATGGGTGACAGGTGGTTGGTTTCCACCACTGACGTCATCATTCGCTGTCAGTGCCCATGGGCACTGTCATACAGGTTTACACAGACTGTAAAGGGCACATATAATTTCACAGTTTACATTTGCTGCCCTTCTGTTTTATTGCACTTTCTGGGAATGTGTCAGTCTTCACTGTGGTTCTGGCATTCTATTCATGAATCCGGGTGATCAAGAGAAACATGAGATCGCTATTCTATAAGGTGCGATGAATCGTTTATTTGGAAGGGTCTGTGGAATTAATAATCTGCCATCTAAACCCTTAAAACGATCTAGTGAGAAACATATGATAATCCTATACGGTCCACGAGTTGCGCTGATTATATTACTGACATCAGGGTTCCATGCCAATAAAGCAGACGCTGGGGAACGGCCAATACAATTCTGATTTGGCAGGAACTGTGGAGGAGCCGACATGCTATTAATTAGAAGATGAGAGGGGCTGGAAAGTGCCAATCCTGCTGAGAGCGTGAAATACGCAGCGAGGACAACGAACGGCCTTCAAGAGAGACACTCACCGGGTTCTGCTGCATCAAAACGTTACATTATATTTTATTTAAAGGGCACCCCCAATGTAAGGGAAACTATGAAATGCTCCAAAAACTACAGGCCCCAAATGGTCCCCCGAACCCCCAACAGGGAGATAATACAATATATTTTCCACCAACGTACGCAAATAGCCCTGATTTTGCATTCACGGCAAAAAAATTAGACCCCTATATGAAAACAGTCAATCAGGGGGGCTGAAAAGAGACCGCTTTCTTGTTCCGTGGAGTCACATGGTGTATAATCTGATCGATACCTCCCAACCATCCCATTTTTTTTTTAAAATAGACCCAAAAAATAGACCCAAATATGGGCGGGGCTAATGCAAATGTACCCCTAAATGGGAGATTATGTGGGTGGATCAGGAGTGAGGATTAAAAATGCCCCACAGGCGTTCAAATGTTGGGCGTTCAGTGTATGATCCCTTTCAGCCAGTCAGCAGCTCTGTAAAGCATCATGTGATGCAGTGTATGACTCCTAGTCCTGGAGCATGTCACATGATCCTTGCCAGAGCTGCTGACAGGCTTAGAGGCGTCATGTGACTCCACAGAACTAATAAGTATCTTTTTTGTTACAATAGAAGGTGTAGTTGCTCCTCACCTTTCTTGTCGTCATCTTGACTGCTGTCCCCTGTCTCTTGTTTGGGTTGCTCTTTTGCCGGGGCGGCTCCTGGACTAGCAGCAGGCACATCGGCTGGTTTGGACTCCTCCTTTGCTTGGTTGGCGTCTTGACCCGAAGAGTTTTCACTCTTGCCGTCCGTTTGCTTCTCTTCAGAAGGGGATTTTTCTGTGTTTTTGGCCCCTTCCTCTTCCTTTTTATCTTCTGAAGAACGATCTGCTTTCTTCTTGTCTTCAGACAAAGGTCCATCACTGGTGGGTTCCTCTGTTTTTGGGGTCTCGTTTTCTGTCTCTTCGGCTTCATCCTTCGCATTTCCTTTGTGGTTCTCCACGGGTTCTCCGGTATTCTCATCTCCTTTGTTGTCCACCTTCATTTTTTTCCGGATTATATGTCCACGGAAACTGGCCTGGATTTTGGTCGCTGCTTTATGAGCTTTGTCCTCTGGCTTAAAGTTTGCATCTTGTTCGATTTTTTGGTCGCCGTCCTCGTTTTTCTCCACCTTTGGGAGAAGATACAAGAATCATTCCATCAGTTACACTCAGGTCATGTTTCAATTCTCTAAAGAAAAACATTCAAGAAGTTTCATCGTTTTGTGGGAGTTTTAAGTCTATTAAATAAAATGATAATAAATGACATATTGAGTCCTTCATGAGCCCCCCCGATCTTCACGTCACCACGTTCTCCAGCGCTTTACTACACACCGCAAGAGTGATGATGTCTCAATATAGCAATGACCATCCATTCATATACATGTCATGGAAGAGAAATATCATGGAGAACACAGAGGGGATTCCAGCGACTCAAGACTTCCATTCAGAGGCGTGACAATAGTTTAATATATATACTGTATACGGCTGCCTAATATATACTTAAGGCAGAAGCGTAGCTATATGGGGTGCACACTGGGCCCTGGTGCCGGCACATTTTCGTCTGTGACATAAGACACCAGTAGTATAAATGTCCCATGGTGGGGGGGGGGGGGTTGTTATATATAATGTTCCCTCTAAGCCTTTGTGACTAGTGAGCGGACAGTGAGAGGCCTGGGCGCTATTTTCTCTAAACCGGGCGATACAGAGCAGAATGAAATAAATGTTACTATACAGGGTCCCAATAATTAACCATACGGCAGCCAGAGACACAAGGCCACATAGCATCCAGGTAAATAGTGTTATACAACATCCAGGTCTAGAGTAGTGAAGGGGTTAATGTCTGCCTCCCTGTTTGTCTAGTACACTGAAAGGGTTAATGGTTGCCTCCCTGGTGTTTAGGGCAGTGAAGGGGTTAATGTCAATACTCCTGGTGGTATACAGCAGTGAAGGGGGTTAATGCCAGACTCCCTGGTGGTCTAAAGTACTGGAAGTGTTAGTGTCAGCATCCCTGGTGGTATATGGCGATGAAAGGGTTAATGTCAGTATTCCTGGTGGTCTAGGGCAATGAAGGGGTTAATGTCAATACTCCTGGGGGTCTAGGATAGTGAAGGGGTCAATGTCCACATCCCTGGTGGTATACGGCTGTGAAGGGGTTAACGTCTGCATCCCTGGTGGTCTTTGGCAGTGACCAATCAGCTGCTTTCCCTCTGCTGCTTCCCCTTCCCCCCTGACACATGAGTCTCACACAAAGGCTGAGGCATAGAGACTGCAGCTGCATCCCCCTCCTCCTCCTCCTCGCTCCTACACCTCCTCCTCCTTCCCCTCCCCCATCTCCTCCCCCTTCTCCTCCTCCACCTCATCCTCCTCCCCCTTCTCCACCTCTTCCTCCTCCTCCACCTCCTCCCTCTCCTCCTCCACCACCTCCTCCCCCTCCTCCTCCTCCCCTCCTCCTCCTCTCCCACCTCCTCCTCCCCCTTCTCCTCCTCCTCCCCCTTCTCCTCCTCCTCACATGTGTCTTCAATTACTGTCTGACAATCAGATAAACTTTATATTGACGGGAGAGGTTTTTAACATTTACAGAGGTCCTGCAGACAGGAGAAGGGGAACTACAGGCTGCTGGAGGGTGAGGAACATGCCCCATTCGCTTAAAGAGGTTGTCCACTACAGGATAGGTGAGGGTCCAACACCCGAACCCCACACCAATCGGCTGTTCCGGCTGCCTGCAGGCACCGGATGTTATTGCACAGTATGCCGTGTACGGAGCCGGAAGCAGTTTGCTCCGTGCACAGCATAGTGGCCGTTCTGCAGAACTGCAGCTCCGGTCCTATTCACTTGAACAGTACTGCAGCCCGGCCGCTATTCTGTGACCGGAGACATCTGCTTCCAGCATAGACTTCCAGTGCCGGAGCAGCTGATCTGTGAGGGGTCCAGGTGTCGGACGCACTCCGATCAAACACTGATGACCTATCCTTTGGACAACGCCTTTAATAAGTTATATTACAAGTCGTACCGATTTTGTGATTTATGTTGACACTGAAGAATATTGCGGAGACTTCCTTTCCCGCCAGCTGATTCCCTTACCATTTTCAGTCCATGGTCTGTGCCTAGTATTGCAGCTCAGCTCTATGGAAGTAAATGGGGCTGATCTGCAATACCAAAGACCATGGAACGGTGTGGCGCTATTTCTGGAGGAAAGCAGTCAGGTATGTTTAATCATGTACAACCCCTTTAAGAGGTCTAGGGACTAAGCGGACCTCGAGGACGGGAGACGTGTACAATACTTCAGGCTGAGTAGGGACCCGGCCTCAGATTTCACATATATTGTGCCGCTTGAAATATTTCACCACTAATAATGACTATGAGTACCCAAAAGTAACCCAGTGAAAGGAAGTGGCAGACACTATAAAGAGGGACTATTCACAAGGTAAATATTACGTCTCCGTAAGACAGCGACAAAGAAGAAATCGTATTGTACCTGCCGTGCTGGAGCCGAGAAACACAACAAAAGCCGCTCCTTATGCAATTGCAACGCAACCAGCACAGCTCAATATAATCAATGCACCCCTATGGAGAGACACAAAGCAACCTGCAGAGGTTTGTCTATCCTGGACCGCCGCTTCCGCAGCATCCACCCGCAGTCATGGGGACGCTTCAATTGTTTAAGACGGGGATGTTTTATTTAAGATATTGATGCATTTACTTACAACTTCTTTTTAACACAACATAAATCTGCAGCTTGTTCATAGCTTCCTGAAGCTTTCAACCCTATCGCTGCCGGAACAATTTTCAAACTTTTATCAAATAAAAAATAACATTACAGCCCCACATTTAGGAAAGTAGACGCTTGACACATCGTAGAAATGTCACCCAGCACTATACGAACCTGGCCACCTTTCTCATTGGTGAAACGGGTGATAACAAGAAGAAAAGCTCCTGTATCCCCCCTGGGGTCACTGGAGGCCTTACAGGGGGAGAGATGACAATAACAGGCTGTGATCTTTCATCTTGCTCTCGCTTGCAGCTCCTCTTCCCCTACACAGACACAGCACCAGGAAGTTAAACATTTTATGCTATCTCCCGAATCAAATGAGTGCTGCGCCCCGAATATTACATACAGAATATTGAGCCTGGTATAATTAGAAATATTCTGGGCTTAAATAAGATACGATGGTCTAAACTCTAGCCCCTATATACTAGCAGCAGCAAGCATTTAAAGTCGTGACGCATTACATACGTCCTTGGCAGTGAAAAGGTTAAATAGGTTTTCTGATTTTATGTAAATAAAGCTTAATCATTATAGAATGAAAAGTTCTCCAAGTTTCTAATATATTTTGGGTTTCAATCCCCCACCATGTTCAAAATATCTGCTTGCTCTTCAGCGAATTGGAACATTCTTGACTCATAGCCCTGAAGTAATGAGTTCCTGACAGTGAAATACAATCAGAACCACTGGGAACTGTGCATGATATAACTCTGCTGCCCACGGCCACCACTAGGGGGAGCTAAATGAAAATGGATTTATACAGCTACTATGGCAGCTGTGAAAATCTCTATGCAGTGAGCTCCCCGTATAGGTGGCTGCAGGAAAATATCGCAAGTATCGCAAAGAGGGACAACTGCTGCGATGCGCGTAGCGGCAATTTTTTTCCCTGATAAGCCACACCTCTAATCCCGCCCAATCCCCGACCATACAAACCCGCTTCAGCACACACAGTATCATGCTTCCATAGTGCCTCCCACACAGTATAATGCCCTCATAGCTGCCACCATACAGTATAATGCCCTCTTAGATGCCCCATGCAGTGTAGTGCCCCCATAGCTGCCCCCATACAGTATAATGCCCCCATAGCTGCCCCATACAGTATAATGCCCCCATAGCTGCCCCCATACAGTATAATGTCCCCACAGCTGCCCCATACAGTTTAATGCCCCTATAGATTCGCCCATACAGTATAATGCCTCCATAGCTACCATCATATACTATATTGCCCCCACAGCTGCCCAATAATGTATAATACCCCTGTAACTTCCCCCATACAGCATAATGCCCCAATAGCTGCCCCATACAGCATAATGCCTCCCTAGCTGCCACTATACAGTATAATGCCCCTTAGCTGCCCCATACAGTATAATGCCTCATAGCTACCCCATACAGTATAATGCCCCCATAGCTACCCCATACAGTATAATGCCCCCATAGCTACCCCATACAGTATAATGCCTCATAGCTACCCCATACAGTATAATGCCCCCATAGCTACCCCATACAGTATAATGCCCCTTAGCTGCCCCATACAGTATGATGCCTCATAGCTACCCCATACAGTATAATGCCCCCATAGCTACCCCATACAGTATAATGCCACATAGCTGCCCTCATACAGTATAATGCCCCCTTAGCTGCCCCTAGTGCCAGTGCCCACATAGTGCCACAGTGCCTATGTAGATAGTGCCACACACAGTGCCCATGTAAACAGTGCGACAGTGTCCACTTTAGATAGTGCCACACCCCACTTAAAGGGTAACTAAACGTTCAACAAACTTCTGACATGTCATAGTGACATGTAAGAAGTTTTATTGGTGGGGGTCCGAGCACTCAGACCCCCACCAATCGATAAAATGAAGCTGCAGAACGGCTCGTGTGAGCGCTCAGCAGCTTCCTTTCTGTTCAGCTTTTTCCGGAAATCGATGTAGTGGAGTACGGACTCAATAGAAAGTCTACGAGCCCGTACTCCAGTACATCGGCTTTCCGGAAAAAGCCAAACAGAAATGATGCGGCTCAGCGCTCACGCGAGTGCTTCTGCCGCTTCATTTTATCGATCGGTGGGGGTCTCAGTGCTCGGACCCACACTAATAAAACTTCTGACATGTCACTATGACATGTCAGAAGTTTGTTGAATGTTTAGTTACCCTTTAAAGATAGTGCCACCCCCTCTATGTAGATAACGATACCCCCTCCCTGTAGCGATTGGAACTTCCTCTAGGGGCGGAATTCACAGCCAGAGCGTTGGCAGCACTGTGGTCGTGGATTTGTCTATAGGAGGAGCCACTAACTTCACTTTCCATATATGGACTGTGATAGCGTCGGCAACGCTCTGGCAGGGGATAACGCTATGGAGAAGCCACTGACGTCACTGTCCATATATGGATAGTGAGGTCAAGGGTTTCCCCAGGCTCAGCGCTTAAAGTAGCGCTGTGCTCTGAGAGTCCTCTGTAGTAATGCTGAAGCAGGGAGCTGATGGTTCTTCCCTGCTTTAGCATTGGGTTCAACTGTATTTGCGTCCTGAGGACGCAGATACAGTTGACACTGGGAGTCCAGGACATATCGCCGGCCTCCTGGGACAGCGGGACACCACCTAAATTCCGGGATTGTCCCGCTGAATCCGAGGATGGTTGGAAGGTATGCCTATACATTTATATATATATATATATATATATATATATATATATATATATATATATATATATAAATACATATTGAGGGTTTTTTTCATATGCAAATGATGTGTAAAAAGATAATTCCCTAAGGTGTTGCCTACTGACTGGGTAGTGTCTAAGGTGGCAAATATTCTGTGCCTATAGTGGATACAGAATGTATTTGGGTTTAACTATCCCCAAACCCCGAATATGGATTGTTAAACATGGGTACAATACACCCCTCTTGACGCCTTTGTCTGCAGCTGCATCTCCCTCCTCCCTCTTTCCAATCACAGCATAAAAAGCTCTGAGATCCAATGCTCAGCCCTTTGAATTGCTGGGAGTGTGTGTGTGTGTGCGTGTGTGTGTGTGTGTGTGTGTGTGAGTGTGTGTGTGTGCGTGCGTGCGTGCGTGTGTGTGTATATATATATATATATATATATATATATATATATATATATATATATATATACTGCCAATTAAATACAGGCGACCTGAAAAAAATACTGACTCCAGGCCAGAGCACCGATATAAATACAGGCCCTCTAAACGAATACAGTCCTCAGACTAGAGCCATCGCTTGGGGTAAAGGAGAACCCCAGAGCAGTCCCTAAATAAGTATAGACGCCCTAAACTATACAGAATCCAAACTGGACCTTATTAGATAAGTCAGACCCCCTAAGCTAATACAGATGCCAGCGGAAGCCCCCCCACCCGGACATTCTGGGTGCGGTCTTAAGGTTTGTTCACACATGACAGATTTGTTGCAGAAATTGTTGTGAATGTCCCATTTATCTGAATGGGGTTTGCAGAAATCCATGCACATGGAAACATCCACAAAAATTTTCAGGCACAAAAATTTCTGCAACAAACCTGCCATGTGTGAATATACCCTAACTGATCAACACAAGATTATTTAAAGGTGTATTTCCCCTTTAATGATGGTCTATGTAGGGCTGATCAATGTTATCTAAATAAAGCTTGATCATTGTATAATGATGAGTTTGTCTTTAATTTCTACAAAAAAATAAGATCTTTCCTTGCTGTCAGTGAATAAAACAATTCTTATTTATATTTAGAAGCTGAAAATCCTAAATGACCCAGCTGACAGCAATATGGACAAACAGCCCTAAATCCCTTCAATGGAACCTGTGCTGTTTGCCAATACAGGATGTGGGCACTGATAGCAATCCCTGTGACGTAATCATATTTGGGCGTCTGCCACTTTTCTTTGGACTTGTATTGTGCCGTTCCTCTGTTATTCCTCCTGGAAATGTATGAATAAATAGATAACTCAGTGTTATTATTCCCCTAGTCAAAGGGGCATTTCTACACAATCTCATTCTCTCTGCAACGATTGGACAGTATCACTGTGTAGGGACACCCCCCCCCCCAACTGGTAACGCCCAGTTGGAAATGTATGCATATATTTCCAGGAGCAATAACAGAGGAACAGCACAATGCAAAGTTTTAATAAAAGATTCTCTAGAATTGTTATTTTATGGGGAATGCAAATTTTTACTAAAACAAAAATAGGAGGGTTGAAAAGGTTTGCTGTAAACTTAGGTACTCTTTTAGGACACACACACACACACACACACACACACACACACACACACACACACACACACACACACACACGGGTATTAGGGCCCCTAGTTTTTACAAAAAATGCAAGTCTGGTTGTTGAGATTTTTTTGGGCTGCATTTGTTGGATTAGGAAATAGAAAATTGCTTGAATGGTGTTTACATGCTGCTATATTTCCCACTCACTCAAGAATAATTTGGCTCCCGAATATTTTTACATAAAAAGATTGAAAAGGAAAAATGCCCCAAAATCTGCCCTGTGTGAATAAAAAACTGACCAAAACTTTCAGGGCAAAAAACAGTTTTTTGATCTCTGGAAAAAGGGAAATGGAAATTTTTGAAATTCCTATTAGAATTTTTGATTTTTATTTGATGTAATTTTAAATCACAGCTGGCAATATCTATAGTATTTTTGTGTCACTTTTTGTTTGTATATATATATATATATATATATATATATTAAAAAAATACCCCCCAAACATCATATCTATTTGTTTTTTTTTATTTTTGGGCCGATTGTCAACCACAAGACTATTCTCAACCACAAGACTATCCCCATGTGTGAATCCGGTCTTCATCTTTGAGGGCAAAAAAAGGCTGGCAATCCTATAACTGCTAATTCTAAAACTTGGCTGAGCCGTCCTGGATGACACGGCGCCATCTGTAGTCCTGGAATTCCTGTCTCATAGTAACCTGGCTGCCAGTTCTGGAGATGACGGCTGTCCGCTACCGCGCAGACGCTGCCCGTGCTTAATCTCCATAAATTAGTGGCTGAGGATCTAGTATTAATATTAGCCATGTGCTAAATGCATCACCGAGCCAGAGACGAGCTCAACTACACCGAGCTCAGACAGGAATTTATTTTTTCTGTATCTTTTTTTTTTTATTTATTTTTTGTTGATTTATTTTTGTCTTTTTTATGCTGGTTTTTGCTTCCTTCGTAGACAACACACCAAAAACATCATAAACAAGTGCTTTAAAAACTGCAACATGGGTAACAATCAGGGTATGTTCACACTGCCTATTTTCGACCGTTTTTCGGGTCCTAAACGCCCGAAAAACGCCCGAAAAATCGGAAGCAGAAAGCCTCCAAACATCTGCCCATTGATTGCAATGGGAAAAATGGCTTTCTGTTCTGACGGGCCGTTTTTTTTTTACTTGGCCGTTTTGAAAAACGGGCAAGTAAAAAAAACGGCTGCGAAAAAGAAGTTCATGTCACTTCTTGGGACGTTTTTGGAGCCACTTTTCATTGACTCTATAGAAAAACAGCTCCAAAAACGGCCGTAAAAAATGCAGCGAAAATCACGGGTGGCTTAAAAAACTTCTTATAATCAGGAGCTGTTTTACCTTGAAAACAGCTCCGTATTTTCAGACGTTTTTGAGTTTGCGTGTGAACATAGCCTTACACTTTTTGGTGCGAATGGGTTTATAGGTGGAAAAAGCCCGTAAAAACATCACGCGTATCACTGTGTTTTCGAAAAAAAACGCCACTGGGAAAAAAATCCCCCTAAATTTGGCACAAATAAAAATAAATTGGATGACATTTATTAAGCAGTGTTGGCTCAAGTCGCTAAAATGTCACAAGTGACCAGTAAAATTGATGTTTCTCACCGTCTGCAAAATTTGGCAAGCGAAAAAAGTGGTCGTGGATTCCACATTTTCTGCAACCAAAACATAAAACGCAACGAAAACCAGACTAAAACGCTGCGTGTGCGTCCGGTCCAGCCTAAGGTTATGTTCACACTTGGCATTTTTTTGGTGGATATTTTTTATTTGTTTTGACTAAGAAATTTTCATATAATTCCCTTCCCAAACATCCCCTTCCCTTCTTCTTTAAGGCCCCATGCGCACGACCGTATTTTTCACCCGTAGAAGCCTATGGGCGCTTCCGTAATTACAGACGTTTACGGATGTGCATCCGTAGTCGTCCGTAATTACGGAAGCGTTGCTATGCGACGCCAGGGGATTACCCTAGATTCCTCTCTGTTTTTTTTTGTGGATCCGTAAATACGGATGCATTACGGATACACTACGGAACGTATTTATGGACACCCTTCCGTATATGCGGCCGATTTACGGATTACCATAAATGATGACGGATCCGTATTTACGGTCAGTATTTACGGATAGATGAAAAATACGGTCGCGTGCATGGGGCCTCAGGGGTTTTCTAGTTTTATGTAAATTATTGCTTAACCACTGTATACCGAAAATCTCGGAAACTTTTTAATATACTTTGTGTTTCAATTCCTCGCCTTTTTAAAGATCTCTGCTTGCTTTCAGTGAAAGAACATTTTTGTTTAAAAACCCATCCTGTCTGTCCTGCTCTCAAAGCTGCTTGGCGTGTAACAATGTATCAGTATGGACCAGTTCATTACCTTGTGGACACCCCTGAAAAAAGCTTTCACTTCAAGGGAACCCCTTCTCACATTGCTACCTTAAAGGGAAGGTGTCATGATTTATTTATTTTTTAATTATGTTACTTTTAATAAAATATAAACAAAACATTTATTTATTAGTGTTGTGACGTTCTACTTTTTACTATATTCAATGGGGGCTGCCATTTTTTTTGTAATCTCTGTATGTGTCGATTAACGACACATACAGAGATGGAATACGGCACATACATCCCCATAGAGAATGCGAACGGGAGCCGTTCCATTCACTATGGTGTACGCCGTGTGTGTGGGAAAGGCGCATGCGCCGCTCCCACACAGACCAAAACAAAGCTCGTTCGTAGAGCGAAATCTGCCGCCATTTTCGTGTGGACCAGAAGCCGCTGCCGGACAGTAAGATGACGACTTCCGACCGCGGCTTCCGGCCATATGTTCAACTAAGCAAAGGCGCAAGGAATAGGAGCAGAGGTAGCAGCGGCAGGAGCAGGTAATTTATTTTCGTGTATGTTCATGTGTGTATTATGTTTATGTTATACTGTCTGCTGAGCCTTGTATCTAATCCTCCTACACTGTACATTCGCTCAAAAAATGGCGGCACACAGTGTAGTAGGAGGTTTGAAGATTCAACCCCCTCCTTCTCCTGGCACTAGCCAGAAGAAGGGAGGGGGGATTGTGTGAGGACACTAGAGCGAGTGTGTCCACCCCAAATTTGCAGCATAAATCAATGAGGTTGCTTTACCACAGTGACCATGCTGCAATTTGGGGAACTGCTCCCTCTAGTGGTCAGCACATGGAAATGTTATAAATTAGAATCTAATTTATAATATTTCCTGACTTGTGAAAAAATTAAAAAAATTAAAACAATGTGTAATTACTTAAATAATAATTGTTTACCTGAAAAAAAATAAAAAATTCTAGCGACACATTCCTTTTAAAGTGGTTCTCCAGAATTAGAAAAAAATTGCTACTTTCTTTAAAAAACAGCGCCATATCTGTCTACAGGTTATGAGTGGTATTGCAGGGCACAGCCTCATCCACTTCAATCGAGCTGAGATGCAAGACATAACCCATGGACAGGTGCAGGGCCGGCTCCAGGTGTATGTGGGCCCTGGGGCGACACAGATATTTTGCGGGGGAACTCACGACGGCAGTAAAACATCAGAAAACTGTAGTTTGTGCCCCCATCAGTGGCGTAACTACCGCCGTAGCGGCTGCTACGGGGCCCGCGGCATGAGGGGGCCTGTGTCGCCCACCGGCACGGGCCCCCACCATGGCCGGAGGCTCCGCTAGCAGCCGCTATGGCTGCTACAGCGGGACGCCACTGAACACTACGGCAGAGCAGGGAGGTATCTCCCCGCTCTGCCATTAAACATAAGACATGTATCCCCTCTCCACAGGACAGGGGATACATGTGTGATCGCTGGCAGCGATAGGGAGAACGGGGGACCGAAAGTCCCCTGAAGTTCTCCATCACAAACCTCAGACTTCCGGGGTCTGTGTCGGCAGCTCCGTAGAAATGAATGGAGCGCCAGTCGCGCTTGTGCGCATGCGTGACCCGCGCTCCTTTCATTGTTATTGAGCCGCGCAGACTCCGGAAGTCAGAGGTTAATCATGGAGAACTTCAGGGGACTTTCAGTCCCCCGTTCTCCCCATCGCTGCCGGCGATCACACATGTATCCCCTATCCTGTGGGTAGGGGATGCATGGCGTTACCTACAGGGGGGGGACTCTGCATGGTGTTGCCTACAGTGGGGGGACTCTGCATGGCGTTACCTACAGGGGGGGACTCTGCATGGTGTTGCCTACAGGGGGGGACTCTGCATGGTGTTGCCTACAGGGGGGGACTCTGCATGGTGTTGCCTACAGGGGGGGACTCTGCATGGCGTTACCTACAGGGGGGGGACTCTGCATGGCGTTACCTACAGGGGGGGGACTCGGCATGGCGTTACCTACAGGGGCGGGACTCTGCATGGTGTTATCTACAGGGGGTGGGGCTGTATGGCGTTATCTACAGGGGGGGCTGTATGGTGCTATCTACAGGGGAGCTGTATGGCGTTATCTACAGGGGGGCTGTATGGCGTTATCTACAGGGGGGGGCTGTATGGTGCTATCTACAGGGGGGGCTGTAAAAAAGGCACTATCTACAAGGGGGGGGGGCTGTGTGACACCCAGGGGAGGGGGGCCCCAGTCAAAAGTTTGCTATGGGGCCCAGTCTTTCCTAGTTACGCCCCTGGCCCCCATATAGAAGTTGTGCCCCCATATATTTAGTTCCCCCTATAGTGCCACAGTGCCCCTTGTGGGTAGTGCCACACAACCCCCCCATAGGCAGTGTCACACAGCCCCCCTCATAGGTAGTGCACCAAACCCCACCTCCCTGTAGGTAGCAGTATTGGGGCTCCCTCTCGGAGCGGAATCCCCGGCAAGAGCGCCGGCAACGCTCTGGTCAGGGATTCCACTCCTGGAGGAGCCATGATGGCAGCATCAGCACCTGGCGGCCGAGTGGGCACCCCCAAGCACTTGCCCGGGTTCCCCTGGAGGTGGAGGCTGGCCCTGGACAGGTGTGGCGCTGTTTCTGGAAGAGAACAGCCATGTTTTTCTAAACCTAAATAACCTTTAAAGAAGATTAGATTGGTGTAGGAGTGGGTAGAGCATTTGCGAATTTTATCTTTGCCTGCCACCATGCCAAACATCTTTTCCAGGCTGAAATCAGTTTTCCAACCTTACAGCAGGTTCCAAGGGTCTAGACGGCAGCACAAATCTCTCTCCTGTCCTGCACTGACCTAAAATGATACATTGTAACAAGCCCAGCAGCTGTATGATCAGAACGATTGTAAATAAAAAGGTTTCCACTCACTGACAGTAAGCAGAGGTCTTGAAAATTGTGAAGAATGGAACTCGAATATATTAAAAAGTTGCAGCCTTATATCTACCGATCTTGTCCTGCATTTCTATAGGTTTTGTGTATGGCAGAACATCTGGTGCCACAATAGCCTCGCTGTTTATACCCTCATATATATCATTATAACTCTGCTGTTTGTCGGTTTGGATGGATGTGATCCGGGATGCTGTCGTCCACGCTTCTTTATATTCCATTTTACCTCGGATATTAAATACAAAGTTTCCGGTTGTGGGGAATGATCATTCTCTGGTAATGTTTAATGTGCAGGTTCCGTGATATGTGAGCGAATGTCCCACCAGGGACCAGGCGCAGGCGGTAAATCACCTTCCTCCTGTCCGCTCCTCACATCTGTTGCTTCCTAACAGCTGACAATGAAGAACTTGGCAGGTTCACATCCCTGTGCATTATATTATATTACATGCTCTGAGGTTAACAGGTCAGGGGTGTAGCTGGGGGAGGGGCTGGTGCGACATATGCCCTGGGTACCAGGTGGGGGCAACAAGCTACTCGACCTTGGCCAGGGTATTTGCAGCAAAATTGATCTCTGAGGGCACAATGGAAGATGAGTTATGCCCGGACCCCTTAACTAGGGCAGGTAGTGCCACTTAAAGGGGTGTTACATTAGGAAATTACCTTTCCATGCCTTATTAGGGCATGTGGACATCATAGATGGGGACCCCCCGCTTGATACGCCCCTCTATGAGCCACAGCGGAGAGTCGCTAATACTCCACCAGACTCGGGCTGTCCGTGGACGCGCCATTAATCTGATTGGCCTACATTTACTACTACAATTCTGGGTGCTTTTGACTTCTATACAAATCAGCTGTTTGCCAGGACGACTGCCATACAAAAACGGGGTGTCTATGATGAGATAACCTGTTCAGAGGGAGATGTCTAATATACACCGTGTCTTGGCTGTAGTGAATATTTATTCTGCTTGCTCTAGGGTTGCTATGGTAGCTTCAATAGACTAACTGCATGGAGTTCCTGTCATGTGACCTCAACTTTCACAAGTGTGGAGGTCACATGACAGGAAGTTCATGCACAGAGGAGTAAATCTGAACATATTACCATGGCAACCCCAGAGCAAGCATAATATCTGTATGACTGGAGACCAGAAGGAGACTATAAATAATGTCAAACATACCGATTTTCACCCAGCTTTCCCATAAGCAGATGTAACTCAGAAAAAAATGGATTAATAGAATTTTTAACAAAATCTACGAAAAACTTTTTGAAAAATGTGTCTGGACTGGTTGTCCTTTAAACAGTCAGATTCCCTTCCCGGGGATATTTAACACAACGTCAACAACCGGCTTGATCCAATTTAATTACTTTTTCCATTGTTTCCTGGAAGACGTTTCATTCAGGACGGAAGGTGTCTCTAATCCGCCCTGGACGGGGGTTTATAAATCCAGCTCCACATTTAAGCAGCTGCCATCAGCAGATAAAGTGGAGAAATCAATGGATCTATTGTCCCCAGTCACCTGGGACGGCCGGGGGGGTGGAGGCGACTATTATTGCACTTGGTAATTTGCTGGACACTCTCCTGGGTTCACTATTCAGGATCAGGACAATGACCGCTGCAGCAGGTGGGGGCTCGTTTTAACCCAGGAATTAGAGTATTTTCTATCGTGAATCGGAGAGAGAGCGGAGAGCAGAGGATCACAGAAGATCACTGCCTTTTATTGCTCTAATGCATCTAAAATGAAAAATGAGGGGGCGGAGCTAACCGCACTGTGAGATGGTCGCTTGATCCCGGCGCTCCTCACTGAGACGCAGACTTCCACGGCTGGAGGGCTTTTAAGTACACGATAATGGTCCGTACAAGTCGGGACAAATCGTGTGACTCCCGGGGGACCCCGAAAACCGGTAAAACGCAGTCGGAGATGGAGAAATTCCTCCATAAAAAGCATCTCTCCCCGGCCGGGAAAAGCAAGATGGCGCCGGAGAAATCACTCCCGCCGGAAATAAGCCGCGACGATGATTCTGATGAAGAGAGCTCCTGTACGCACTCTGATGCTGGAGGTGGGTCAGATCCATTACCTATCACTAGAGCTTTCTTGAAAAAAGCACTGGCTAGCGCGATGTCCCCAGTATTAAAGGAACTGTCTTCCATTAAAGCGGACATACAGCATGTGGGGCAAAGAGTGGCAGTACTGGAGGACACTCAATCCGCCATTATGCAACAAGTGGAGGCCGTGCAAGGTGCAGTAGCTTCACATGTCTCCCATCTAAATCATACTTATCTACAGTTGGAGGATCAGGAGAACCGCAGCAGGCGGAAAAATGTCAGGTTGAGAGGCATCCCAGAGACGGTATCCACAGAGGAGATCTTGCCAACAGTGAGGATCATTTTCTCGACCATTCTGGGACAGGAAAAAGCGGCGCAGGTCATTATTGAGAGAGCCCATCGGGCATTACGACCTAAGCCATCTCGAGACGAACCTCCCAGAGATGTTATCTGCGGTCTGCTCAATTTTTTGGACACGTCTGCCATTCTCTCGGCTGCACGAGTGATTCCCGACTTGGCATTTGAGGATAGCAAGATACTGGTCTTCCAGGATCTAGCTGCCAGCACCCTGGCCAAAAGACGGCTGCTGAAGCCTTTGACCGAAGCTTTGAGGCTAAGGAAGATACCCATGCGATGGCTGTTCCCGTTCGGCCTGGCGATCCTGAGGGAGGGTCGACAGATCACTATCAGGACGCCAGAAGACCTCGCTAAAGCCTGGCCGAAAATAGGCATGGAGAAAATCGACATACCGGACTGGATGCCGATACAGCGAGATGTCCCGACATGCGAGGTCCCTGACCCGCACACTTGGCAGAAACCCCGGAAGTTTAAGGCCCCACGTGGCAACACAAGGAGAGGGTTTGGACAGCAACTGGAAGCCCCATGAGCCCGTTCGGGGCCCCCGCTAGAGGGGATTTGACCACTTTATATCCTTTACTTTTTGGCTAAGTTGTTATAAGATTTATGCCCTGTCATTGTGTTGTTATGATGTTCATCAGCACGTACACCCTCCTTTTATGGCACAAGATTTGTAGATTATATGGAAGTCTGTGTTCTCTCTTAACATTGAATGAGGTTGGTTCCCTCGTTTCACCCCCCTTGCAACTCTGTAGTCGGGCCACGACATCTTAAGACAAGGGACATCCTCTGTGGGATAGGAGGTTCCCCCTTAATACCTTTTTGCCTATGGAATGTCGTTGCCTCACTACATCTTTTTCTATTTTTTCTTTTGTATATAGTTATATGTGTGTTTTGCATCCCTCCGGTGTTCACGTCTACATTGTATTATGAAGCTAATTGTTTTCTGAATGGGTCATGGCCCCGATTACTTTCTTGACACTGAATGTAAATGGGTTTGGGACACCGCAAAAGAGGTCTCAGGTGTTCAAAATGTTTAAACAGGATAAGCCGGACGTCTTGATGTTGCAGGAGACTCATTTCCGCCATGAGAGGTTACCCCGCTTGCCGTTGTCCTCGTACAGCCAGTGGTTCCATAGTACCCATACATCGGCCTCTAGAGGTGTGACTGTAGGTATTCATAAAGATTTTCCATTCAAAGTAGAAGTTTCAAAGGCTGACCCGGCAGGCCGATATATTTTTCTTAAGGGTTCTCTCTGCAACACCAAGATGACTATAGCATGTTTGTATGCCCCCAATGATAAACAGATTCCGTGGTTGCTTAAGACATTACGTATACTTAAGAGTTTTGGGGAGGGGATGTCAGTTGTGGGAGGGGATCTAAATGTGGCGCTGGAACCTGATCTCGACTCTACTTCGACCGCCCGTGTGTGCACTCATCGAGCTATGCACAAACTTAAATTGATGTTATATAACTGCCAGCTAACGGATGTATGGCGTCTCTCCCATCCACAGGAAAGAGACTATACATTTTATTCACATCGACATAAAGTATATCGCAGACTAGACTACATCTTTATGTCTACGCCGTGCCTTTCGAATTTGCAGTCAACTTCCATAGGGCATATTACAGTTTCAGATCATGCCCCGGTGCTGGCTACAATACATGTTCGAGATCTGCCGGTCAGATCTTGGTCTTGGCGGCTTAATGACACGATACTCTCAGATGAGGTGCACACGGGGGTCTTGGGTGCGAAATTGGAGGAATATTTTTGTCTAAATAGTACACCTGATGTAACAGTGCCAGTAATATGGGAAGCCCATAAAGCATTTATCCGAGGTGAATTCATTGCATTATGCTCTCGTTTGAAGAAGGATAGGAATAAGAAAATGCAGTCTTTGCTGGCGCAGATCTCGGCTCTTGAACGACTACACCAGCAAACTCTGACAGCTCCATTACGCAAGGAATTGGACTCCCTCCGTCATAATCTTAAAGATATGCTAAATATACAGACAGCAAAGGCCTTTCAGAAACTCAAATGTCGTATATATTTACATGGGGACAGGGGCTCAAAATTGATGTCCAAAATGCTCAAGACTCAAACGGAGAAATCCTTTGTTTCCTCTGTTAAGACTGCCTCGGGTCAGCGGGTTTCTACCACTCCTCAAGTGGCCGAAGCCTTTAGACAGTTCTACGCTAACTTATATAATCTAGACGCTCAAGGTCCAGCGAGTTCATTAGCTTCAGCACACGAAGACAGAGAAGTGGCGGTCCGGTCTTTCCTCAGCAAACTGACTTTTCCCCAATTATCAGATAGTGAAAATACATCCCTATTGGCCCCCTTCACGATAGAAGAGTTGCAGACCAGTTTAACGAGCATACCCTCGGGGAAATGTCCAGGGCCAGATGGACTACCCATCACGTATTACAAAAAATTTAGTAGCATACTTCTCCCACACTTTCTGGAGGTATGTAATTCTCTCCTGAGTGGTTCTTCCCTCCCGCCGCAGGCTCTGGAAGCCTTCATTACTCTCATTCCAAAAGAAGGAAAGAGTCCTGATGACTGTGCAAGCTATAGGCCGATTTCACTGTTAAACACAGATGTGAAGTGGTGGGCCAAACTACTGGCTAGCAGAATAGCTAAATTTTTACCGAAATTGATAGCAGAAGAGCAGGTGGGTTTTGTTCCGCGGCGGGAAGGGAAGAATAACATCACTAGAGTTATTAATGCGATACACCTCGCGCGAAGGAAGAGGGTTCCTCTTGTCCTTTTAGGAACTGACGCTGAAAAGGCCTTCGATAGGGTCGACTGGAGGTTTATCCAAAGTGCCTTAGAAAAATTTAAGTTTCCCCAGCCCTTTATAAGTGCCATATTCTCCTTATACTCAAAGCCTTCAGCCAAAATTAGAGTAAATGGAATATTGTCAGCCCCTTTCTTCATAAAAAATGGCACCAGACAGGGCTGTCCTCTCTCCCCGGCTCTTTTTATTTTGGCCCTAGAGCCACTGTTATTATATATTAGACAACATGAAGAGGTTAGAGGATTGAAGGTAGGGGCGGTAGAGCATAAAATTGCAGCATTCGCTGATGATCTCCTTTTATTTATCACCAACCCACTGTCGGCTCTGCCGCACCTACTGACGCTGTTCGATAAGTTTGGTTTCGTTTCCAACTTCAAAATAAATCTTAGCAAGTCGGAAGCGTTAAATATCAATGTCTCCTCCCGGATCATTCTTAAACTGCAAAATTGCACCCCCTTCAGGTGGCCATCCGGGGCTATAAAATTTCTGGGGGTTATGATTCCTGCTGACCTGAGGGAGCTCTTTAGTCTCAATTATAAAGCCCTTTTTGCTAAGATCCGTAAGCAATTGTTATCCATGAGAATCCCGTTTATGTCGTGGTTTGGTAGGAAGAACTTACTCGCCACTTATATACTTCCGCAGATTACGTACCTGGTGTGTGCTTTACCTATAGAGGTTCCGAAGAGCTACTTCAGGAATTTCAAATCCCTATTCATTTCCTTTTTATGGGGCTCTAAGAGATCCAGACTAGCATACTCCTTCCTGATACAAAAGAAGGAGCAAGGGGGCATCTCCTTACCGGATCTGGAAACTTATTTTATAGCGAACCATTTAGCCCGCTGGACGCAACTGGCAGACGGGGGTAATACCTCTCTGTCTGTGGTTATGGAAAGATCCCTCATGGGACCAGAGATGTTGGGATTGCTATGGGTTCGATCTGCCTCGTACTCCTCAAAGGGATACTTGAGCCCAATCACTAAGGGAACGATGGCGGTGTGCCACACGGCAAAAGCCTTGAATATGTCAAAACAGCTCCTCTCGCCTCTTGCTCCTTTGAGTGTCTTGCCCTCATATTTGGGTAGACCGTCCGATAGAACAGCGGATTTTTGGAGGTGCTTAAATAAGGTACAAGTATCTGAATTGTGGGAACTAGATGGGCCGCCCGACTTGCAATCGGTTTTTAAGGGACGGGATCTGAAGCAACCAAACGCACTACAAATGGCAGATTATACAACTACCATTGGTATGTTCAAAGCTCAATCACCTCCATTAAAAGTAGACCCGACCTGGCTAGAAAATTACATATTATTACCGGCCACCCCGTCTAAAGTTCTGTCTAAATTGTATAAAGGCATTCTATTGGAGTCATCTTCGCAAAAACCTCATTTTGTGAGACAATGGGAAAGGGATTTGGGCTTGTCTCTCTCCAAAGAGGAAGTAGGGTTTATATTGAAAGCCGCTCAGGGGTTTTCTAAGTGTGTACGTATACAAGAAAATTCCTACAAGCTGGTAACACGTTGGTACCGAACTCCGGACTTCCTATTTTCTATAGGTTTAGTCTCTGATAATTTATGTTGGAGGTGCCGAGAGGGTCCGGGCACCTTCCTTCACATCTGGTGGTCGTGCCCCAAGATATTAAGCTATTGGAGGGGGGTTGAAAAAATAATAAATTCTGTCTGTTCCACAAATATTACACTAACATCAGCACTGATACTACTCTGGTTGCCAATACCTGATTTTACGCCATCTGTACACAGTCTTCCGACCCACATGATCTCTGCTGCTAAATTGCTAGTGCCTACCTTTTGGAGACAGTCTAACCCACCGACGGTGGAGATATGGTTAGATAAAATGCAGCAGATATGTAGATTGGAGGAAATGGCTGCCTGGATAGACCATTCAAGGGAGAGATATCTGAAAATATGGAAACCATGGCTGGTCCGGGAGGTGGGGGGGCCATAAGATATCCATAAACACTGTCTCCACAACTCAGCACAATTCTGTTATTCACGTCATGTTATGAATTAAGAGACCTTTTAAATTCAAGTCAAGTTGAGTCCTATTTGCATATTTTCAACCATTGTAATGTGGCAATGTGACATAAAGGCGTGACACCGGAGGATGCTACTACCATGTTCTTATTTTCCTGTATTATGTCTTAGCTATTTTGTACTCTTACTGAGATGCATGTCAGTTCAGGGTCTCTTGTGGGTTAGCTTGTATTGTGAGGATGTTGTTTCCTTTGCGATGTCTATCTGACGTCATTTTCAAAGAGTTGTAATGATACCCAAGACCTGTATTCTTGCTCTGTTTTCATTTTGCAAACCCTGATACCTGACTTGTATTGTATCGTATGATGTCTTCCCTTGTATGTTTTGTGTACCAGTTTAATAAAAAGAGATTTTGCAAAAAAAATAAAATGAAAAATGAAGCAACTTTTTATAAGGTTTTGAATAAAAATGAACTATAATTTTGTGTATACAGCGCCTATGAAGACCTATGTGTCTCCATGGTTACAAATACTGTGGGTGCGGTCTGATTCTGCAGACGTGATACGCCCTTCCTTCTAACCCTTCTGTCAGAAGGTTATCAACAAGAGGGATCAGAGGGAGTGGAGTAACTCATAACTGTTGTACCAGACTACACTTCGAGTTTGTAGTCTGTAACCATGGAGACACATAAATTTACATAAGAGCTGCCAACACAAAAGTATCTTTTTTATTTTAGATGCATTGGAATAATACATGTCTTTTTTTTTCCATTATATTCCTGTCATTTAAGGTGCCAGGTCCACCGGAGCACCAATTCTTTACGAGCTCAAGTTCTGACACTATAATGGGCCCCGGCCCCCAGCCATAATAGAGCCCATTGGTCAAGTAATGGACAATCAGAAACACAAATCACTTACTGATCCTTCATTTTTGGGGGTTACTATAAGGAACTATGTCATTGTGTAATGATAACTGTGGATTTCACTATGGTGGACATGTGCCGATTTGGAACAGATGAAGTAAAGGGTGGGTCCTCAGGATAGTACGCTCTGGTGGGCTCAAGTCTAAAAAATTTTTGTAAATATCACCATCAATGGTAACAAGATCTTTATAAATCTGTCCCATTCTTTAGAAACTTTGTTCCACAAAAAAAAAAAAAAATCAACCGAGAATTTCCGAAATGGATCAATGCAAATCTTTCAAAAATCAAAGAGGAAGCAGTCCGGCTTAGTTTAGTCTTTCCGATGCCCAGCGTGGCACTTATAGGGACTCCGTGGTTGACAATTAAGACGACGTTGTTGATGGCGCTTAAAGGGGCACTTTAGATGGAACTTCTAAGGGCACTTTTTTTTTTTTTAAAGCAAAATATCAATGCTTGCATGTGCTTTGAGCATAAATATTTGGCTGGTTGTGTACTGGCCCCTCTAACTGCTGTTATATTGGGCGCTTCAGACCACACAACCCAACATAAGGGGCGCTCCAGACCACAAAACCATACTGCATACCTCCCAACTTTCAAGAATCGCAAAGAGGGACAACCGCTGAGGTGTGCTAAGCGCGGCAAATTTTTTCCCTTTTAAGACACGCCTCTAATCCTGCCCAATGCCCGCCCATACACACCCGCTTCAGCCCACACTGTATCATGCTCCCATAGTGCCTCCCACACAGTATAATGCCCCCATAGCTGCCACCATACACTATAATGCCCCCATAGATGTACCCATTAAGTAAAATGCTCCTATAGATGCATCCATACAGTATAATGCCCCCACAGCGGTCCCATACTGTATAATGCCCCTATAGAGTCCCCCATATAGTACAATGCCCCCATAGTTACCACTTTATACTATAATGCCCCATAGCAACCACCATACACTATAATGCCCCCACAGCGGTCCCATACTGTATAATGCCCCTATAGAGTCCCCCATATAGTACAATGCCCCCATAGTTACCACTTTACACTATAATGCCCCCATAGCAACCACCATACACTATAATGGCCCTGTAGCTTCCCCCATTCAGTATAATAGCCCCATAGCTGCCCCCTATACAGTATAATGCCCCTCTAGCTGGCACCATACAGTATTATGCCCCTCTAGCTGCCCCATACAGTATAATGCTCCATAGCTGCCCCCATACAGTATAATGCCCCCTTAGCTGCACCTAGTATCAGTGCCCACATATAAGGTGCCAGTGCCCACATAGTGCCACAGTGCCCATGTAGATAGTGCCACACACAGTGCCCATGTAGATAATGGCACAACCCCCTTAAAGATAGAGATACCAATCTCCCGTAGGCTTTGGGATTCCCTCTAGAAGCGGAATCTCCAGCCAGAGCGTCGGCAACGCTGTGGCTGGGGGTTCCGCTCCAGGAGGAGTCACTGTCCATATATGGACAGTCACGTCAGCTATTCCCTCTAGGAGCAAATTCCCTGGCTATAGCATCGGCAACGCTCTGGCAGAGGATAACACTATGTTGGATATATATGGACAGTGACGTCAAGGGCTTCTACGGGCTCAGTGTTTAAAGTAGCGCTGTGCCCGGAGAGTCCTCTGTACTAATGTTGAAGCAGGCAGCTGATGGTTCCCTGCTTCAGCATTGGGTTCAACTGTATCTGCATCCTGAGGACGCAGATACAGTTGACACATGAAAGTCAACACCCGGGTCAGTGGGACGCCGCCCAAAATCCAGGTCTAGCCCGCTGAATTCGGGATGATTGGGCGGTATGATACTGATGTTTTAGGGGGAGTACTACACAACCAGACTGCTGTTGTGGGGGGAGGTACAGACTTCACTGTTAGACTGCTGTCATAGGGGGCCCTCCAGACTATATAACCAGACTGTTGTTATAGGGGGAGGTACAGACTATATAACCAGACTATTGTTATAGGGGGAGGTACAGACTATACTGTTAGACTGCTGTTATAGGGGGCGCTCCAGACTACACATCCAGTCTGCTGTTATAGAGGGAGGTGCAGACACAGTACACAGTCAGACTGTTCCTTTGAAGTTCAATAGGGCTGATCTGTGGCTTTTCAATGGGGTCATTACTTCTTTCAGATTTTTTTTCCGTAGCGTGTGAATAGGGAATAAAAAATATATTCGCATGCATTGCTGACAGAACTGCAGGTTTTTCCAGGGTTACAAAAAATTAGTCCCTTTTCCAGGATCAGTACCACTTGCATCCATTGGCTATGTCTGGTATTACAATTCATGTGGATGTGGCTAGACTGCAATACTAGGCACAACCATTGACAAGAGTGGTGCTGTATCTGGGAAAAAAAATGCAGACCCCTTTTTTCTAAGGCTGGACAACCTCTTTAAGAGCCGTTTTGTGAGTATTTCCTTTATGGCGCTGCTAAACACCAGGGTAAGGATACCCACATCTCAGCTTTGAACAATAACCCTGACTGCCATCCACTGCAGGAATAGAGCATCCCATATCAGCTGTTGGGGGATTATCATGCGTTATATGTAGACCTGCTCCAGATTTTCTGCTGACTTCCAGTGAAATGTTAATGCCAAGAGCGGAAGAGAAGCATCAAAGGACGGTGTCCCGCGCTCATATTTATTCATCATATACAAAAAGAAAAAGAGGAAAAGAGCCGCTCCCGTCCCTGCGTTCTAATGTTCCTTTAATCTCCCCCACAAGAGCCGGAGAGAAGCCTCTAGAGGAATGTTCTGAAAGTCTCTATGGAAAAGAGGTGATAGAAATTTCCAAAACATCTCGCTGCCACTGACGGTTCCCTTTATCTAGTGCACCTGATTCATAATTCTTTCTATAAAGTATATAATAAAGAAGGAACGACGACACATTTATACGAATGCTGCACAGAGGTGCCATTGCCTAAAAGGGCTTGTCCAAGAGTAGAAAAGAAGGTTGTCGTTTTTTCAGAAACAGCGCCACTCTTTGTTATAGGTAATGTCTGGTATTGCATCCCAATCTTATTTACTTGAACTGCAATACCAGACACAGACTAGAGTGGCGCTGTTTCTGGGAAATAAAGCAGAATCTGGAATATTTCGAAGTAGGGCTATATATTCTTATGCAGATTCGTAACTCGGTTTTCCTTCACCCGGGGCAAAGATTCCGTTCGCAATCTTGAGTAGCATTATCCCTAGTCTTAATAGGGTCACCTACCCATATTGAGCACTATGCCCTTACCCCTCCTAGTCAGAATCTAAGTGCTACTGGAAAGCAAGGCATCATAGGTCACTTCTTGAAATTAATGGGTGTCCATGCGCAAGCCAAAAGCCACACTGGTTAAGGATCTCATCTGAAGCTAATTGGATTGCATACCTCCCAACTGTGCCGGATTCCGCAAGACAGTGCCGAATGCCGAGCGGTGTCCCGCTGTCCCGGGCGGCCGGAGGTATGTCCCGCTGTCAACTGTATCTGTGTCCTCAGGACGCAGATACAGTTGAATCGAATGCCAAAGCAGGGAACCATCTGTTTCCTGCTTCAGAATTAGTTCAGAGCGGAGGAGCAGAGGGACCTCCTCCGCTCACCCGGCACAGCGCTACTTTAAGAGCTGTGCTCAGGGAAGCCCTTGACGTTACTGTCCATATATGGACCGTGATGTCAGTGGCTACTGAGTGAGCAGAATCCCCGTTTCCGATGATCTGGCCGGGGATTTCGCTCCTAGAGGGAGTCGCAATGGCGCTATCTACAGGGGAGCTGGTGCTATCTTCAAGGATGTGTGGCTCTATGAACATGGACACTGTGGCACTATATAGAGGCACTATCTACATGGGCACTATCTACATGGGCACTATCTACAAGGGCACTGGCACTTTATATGTGGGCTCTGGCACTAGGAGCAGCTTTGGGGGCATTATACTGTATAGGGGAAGCTAGTGGGGCATTATATTGTATGGGGGCAGATATGGGGGCATTATGCTGTATGAGGGAATTTGTTTGGCCATTATACTGCATGGGGGCATCTGTGTGGTCTTTATACTGTATGGTGGCAGTTATTGGGGCATTATACTGTGTGGGGGCAGCTATTTGTAATTATACTGTGTGGGAGGCACTATGGGAGCATGATACTGTGAGGGCTGAACAGGGTATGTATGGGTGGGGATTAGGTGGGATTAGAGGCGTGGCTTAAAATAAATAAAAATTGCTACGTGCGCTGCATCGGTTATCCCTCTTTGTGATATTTGAAAGTTGGGAGGTTTGGGGACCCCTTTCTGATAAATAAAAATGTCAGTGCAGGGAGCCGGGCTCCTAGCATCATAGTTATGTACGACGCTAGGAGTCCCTGCCTCTCCGTGGAACTACTGTCCCGTACTGAAAACATGATTACAGTACGGGACAGTTGTCCTGCAGAGAGGCAGGGACTCCTAGCATCGTATATAACTATGATGCTAGGAGCCCGGCTCCCTGCACTGTGTTCGGTTCGGTACTTGCGGCCAAAATACGTCCATCAATTACGGACGTTATTAGTGTGTGTGCACATACCCTTATAATCCTGATTTCTTACACGGTTGGATGGACTATAAGACCCCAAGGTGTCCAAGAACTTGTGACTTCTACTGAACCTCAGCAACATTTGTAGCTATTCCCGATAATGCAGGTCCAAAGAGAAAAATTACCAATTCAGCTCTGCTACATTAATGTTGGATTCAGGGCAGGAATGCGGGTGATATTATGTATCTGTTTTGGTCTATTGATATATTCCGCACAACACAGCAATTAACAACTACAATTAGTGGCTGTGTCATCTGAAAGGTGGAGAGATAAAAGCCTTTCCTGCTAATGATGCTGCTCTAGGTCTTGACTCCGAGCCCCAAAGACGGCAGATTTCATGTGTCGGATCAGCTTTTTTTATAAACTCCGATTTCACTTAGAGTGCACCAGTCATGAGATAGGTTCCATTTACATAGCGTCATCTATAAGATGCCCATCATGGGTTCACCTAGTGCCCACTAAAAGTGTTCACTATACAGACCCCCAACAGGAGTTTGTTAAATCTATATATACCATTGCATAACTTTAAGGGGGTTGTCTGGTTTAGAATATCCATTTTCATGTACTCTATTAGAGAGTCCATAGAGGGGGGTCCACCATTCAGGACCCTCATCCATTAGCTGAAATGCAGTTATAAAGAGTATCTCTCTCTGGAGGACTCGACACATTCAATCATTACATGAACAGCAGATTGATTTAAATGAAAACCATGTAATGCCTCATTTTTCCTGTGGTGGCGCTGCAGGGAAATTGAACACTTGTTGGTGGGGTTCCTCTAAAGACTACAGCTGATCGCTGGGGATCACAGAAGAAGGTTCTCCCAGCTTATCATTGGGGAACTCTTCGAACCAAAAGGGACTTCCAAGGCGGACATCCATTTTAAGAATATGGTATATTAATTTTGATTTATATCATGTCTGTACTTAACTCTATGCTGTTTTTTTGGATTAATTTTTTTTTTCTATGCCTTCAGATGGCAAGACATCATGGCTAGCTATTGCCCCCTGTACTCTACAGAGAGCATGATCTTCTCTGGTGTATTGTAGGAGATGTTCAGTATACATCTTATCTATACACAGGGCGTTATGGGAGCTCAGATAAGAAGTTAAGGCTGTTTCTGTCTGCATAGAGTCCAAATGGTAGCCAGCAGAATTCTGAATGCAGCTCTGGATGTAACTAGGGAAATTAAATATGACTTTACACTTAAAATAGCTGTTGGCCGAATGCTTGTCTGGCCCATTAGGCCCAACCCCCACATACACATGCGTGCTTGGATCGGCCAAGCATGCATGTGTTTTCAATAGGAAGGGAGTAAGCTGCAGACACACTCCGCTAGCGGAGGCTTATCTCATCAGGGATTTAGAGAATGAGAGCTGGAATCTGATTGGCTGCTATGGACAAGTCTTCCATTTTTTCTTTGGATAGATTTCTCCATAGTTGACAAATCCTCTGGCTTCCAGTCGCGTGGAGTATGACTCATTTACAACCAAAAATTTAGGATTTCCCCCAAAAAAAGTTACGGCAACAATCATGATGAAATTCTCTACTTTTTCCTCCATAGGAAAACATTGAGTTTCATGTTCACCCATGATTCGTGTGCAGCTAAACGGCGCCATGGAGTTCTATAGATGCCATATTCTAATTTTCATGGAGCTATTGGGACCAATAGGGTCCAACACAATAAAAGGGGTTTTCCGAGACTTTTATTTTGATGGCTTATCCTTAGGAGAGGCCATTAATATCAGATTGTTGGGGATCCGAGTATCGGTACTCCTGCCGATCAGCTGACTGAATGCCGTGGCCTCTTCACAATTTCCAGGTACAGCGCCAGACACTTCCGTAGTGGCTGTATCTGGGATTGCAGTTTTGGTTCCATTCAAGTAAATGGGACTGATCTGCAACCGTTATGGACGTGTACGGCGCTGTGCCTGGTAAACATTGAAGAGGCCGCGGTGTTTGTCGCCTCAGCCCCTTCAGTCAGCTGATTGGCAGGGATGTATATCTGTAAGGGTTCTGAAGATAATATTTGAGCTAGGTTTTCAAAAGAATTCAACTTTAATAAGGTATGATGGATGGTTAACACTAAAAACTTTTTTTGCTGATTTTCATCCATTTCCAGTCCGTCTGTCCATTTTTAATGGTCGTTAAAAAACGAATGAATTTCATTGGTCAGGCTTTTATAGTCCCAACCCCCTGAAAACACATGTCGCATGTTCACCTAGACACTATTTACAGCCCCGATGTAGATGATGCCACACACCTCCTGTATATGATGCCACACAGCCTCCCTGTATATGATGCCACACACCTCCCTGTATATGATGCCACACACCTCCCTGTATATGATGCCACACACCTCCCTGTATATGATGCCACACAGCCTCCCTGTATATGATGCCACACACCTCCCTGTATATGATGCCACACAGCCTCCCTGTATATGATGCCACACACCTCCCTGTATATGATGCCACACAGCCTCCCTGTATATGATGCCACACACCTCCCTGTATATGATGCCACACACCTCCCTGTATATGATGCCACACACCTCCTGTATATGATGCCACACAGCCTCCCTGTATATGATGCCACACACCTCCCTGTATATGATGCCACACACCTCCCTGTATATGAGGTCACACACCTCCCTGTATATGATGCCACACACCTCCCTGTATATGATGTCACACAGCCTCCCTGTATATGATGTCACACAGCCTCCCTGTATATGATGCCACACAGCCTCCCTGTATATGATGCCACACACCTCCTGTATATGATGCCACACACCTCCTGTATATGATGCCACACACCTCCTGTATATGATGCCACACCGCCTCCCTGTATATGATGTCACACAGCCTCCCTGTATATGATGTCACGTCACACAGCCTCCCTGTATATGATGCCACACACCTCCTGTATATGATGCCACACACCTCCTGTATATGATGCCACACAGCCTCCCTGTATATGATGCCACACACCTCCCTGTATATGATGTCACACAGCCTCCCTGTATATGATGTCACACAGCCTCCCTGTATATGATGCCACACAGCCTCCCTGTATATGATGCCACACACCTCCTGTATATGATGCCACACACCTCCCTGTATATGATGCCACACACCTCCCTGTATATGATGCCACACAGCCTCCCTGTATATGATGCCACACACCTCCCTGTATATGATGCCACACACCTCCCTGTATATGATGCCACACAGCCTCCCTGTATATGATGCCACACACCTCCCTGTATATGATGCCACACACCTCCCTGTATATGATGCCACACACCTCCTGTATATGATGCCACACAGCCTCCCTGTATATGATGCCACACACCTCCCTGTATATGATGCCACACACCTCCCTGTATATGAGGTCACACACCTCCCTGTATATGATGCCACACACCTCCCTGTATATGATGTCACACAGCCTCCCTGTATATGATGTCACACAGCCTCCCTGTATATGATGCCACACAGCCTCCCTGTATATGATGCCACACACCTCCTGTATATGATGCCACACACCTCCTGTATATGATGCCACACACCTCCCTGTATATGATGCCACACAGCCTCCCTGTATATGATGCCACAGACCTCCCTGTATATGATGCCACACAGCCTCCCTGTATATGATGCCACACACCTCCCTGTATATGATGCCACACCGCCTCCCTGTATATGATGTCACACAGCCTCCCTGTATATGATGTCACACAGCCTCCCTGTATATGATGCCACACACCTCCTGTATATGATGCCACACACCTCCTGTATATGATGCCACACACCTCCCTGTATATGATGTCACACAGCCTCCCTGTATATGATGTCACACAGCCTCCCTGTATATGATGCCACACAGCCTCCCTGTATATGATGCCACACACCTCCTGTATATGATGCCACACACCTCCCTGTATATGATGCCACACACCTCCTGTATATGATGCCACACAGCCTCCCTGTATATGATGCCACACACCTCCCTGTATATGATGTCACACAGCCTCCCTGTATATGATGCCACACAGCCTCCCTGTATATGATGCCACACACCTCCTGTATATGATGCCACACACCTCCCTGTATATGATGCCACACACCTCCATGTATACGATGTCACACAGCCTCCCTGTATATGATGCCACACAGCCTCCCTGTATATGATGCCACACACCTCCCTGTATGTGATGCCACACACCTCCCTGTATGTGATGCCACACACCTCCTGTATATTATGCCACACACCTCCCTGTATATGATGCCACACATCGCCTGTATATGATGCCACACACCTCCCTGTATATAATGCCACACAGCCTCCATGTATATGATGCCACACACCTTCCTGTATATGATGTCACACACCTCTCTGTATATGATGCCACACACCTCCCTGTATATGATGTCACACGCCTCCCTGTATATGATGTCACACAGACCCCCTGTATATGATGCCACACAGCCTCCCTGTATATGATGCCACACAGCCTCCCTGTATATGATGCCACACAGCCTCCCTGTATATGATGCCACACACCTCCCTGTATATGATGCCACACACCTCCATGTATATGATGCCACACAGCCTCCCTGTATATGATGCCACACAGCCTCCCTGTATATGATGCCACACACCTCCCTGTATATGATGCCACACACCTCCATGTATACGATGCCACACAGCCTCCCTGTATACGATGCCACACACCTCCTGTATACGATGCCACACACCTCCTGTATATGATGTCACACAGCCTCCCTGTATATGATGCCACACAGCCTCCCTGTATATGATGCCACACAGCCTCCCTGTATGTGATGCCACACACCTCCCTGTATATAATACCACACAGCTCCCTGCATGTGATGCCACACACCTCCCTGTATGTGATACCACACAGCCTCCCTGTATTTGATGCCACACACCTTCCTGTATATGATGTCACACACCTCTCTGTATATGATGCCACACACCTCCCTGTATATGATGTCACACGCCTCCCTGTATATGATGTCACACAGCCTCCCTGTATATGATGCCACACAGCCTCCCTGTATATGATGCCACACAGCCTCCCTGTATATGATGCCACACACCTCCATGTATATGATGCCACACACCTTCCTGTATACGATGTCACACACCTCCCTGTATATGATGCCACACACCTCCATGTATACGATGCCACACAGCCTCCCTGTATACGATGCCACACACCTCCTGTATACGATGCCACACACCTCCTGTATATGATGTCACACAGCCTCCCTGTATATGATGCCACACAGCCTCCCTGTATATGATGCCACACAGCCTCCCTGTATGTGATGCCACACACCTCCTTGTATATAATACCACACAGCTCCCTGTATGTGATGCCACACACCTCCCTGTATGAGATACCACACAGCCTCCCTGTATATGATGCCACACACCTCCCTGTATGTGATGCCACACACCTCCCTGTATGTGATGCCACACATTTCCCTGTATATGATGCCACACAGCCTCCCTGTATATGATGCCACACACCTCCTGTATATGATGCCACACAGCCTCCCTGTATATGATGCCACACAGCCTCCCTGTATATGATGCCACACAGCCTCCCTGTATATGATGCCACACACCTCCTGTATATGATGCCACACAGCCTCCCTGTATATGATGCCACACAGCCTCCCTGTATATGATGCCACACAGCCTCCCTGTATATGAGGGCACACAGCCCCCCTGTATATAATGGCACACAGCCCCCCTGTATATGATGCCACACACCTCCCTGTATATGATGCCACACACCTCCTGTATGTGATGCCACACACCTCCCTGTATATGATGCCACACACCTCCCTGTATGTGATGCCACACACCTCCCTGTATGTGATGCCACACATTTCCCTGTATATGATGCCACACAGCCTCCCTGTATATGATGCCACACACCTCCTGTATATGATGCCACACAGCCTCCCTGTATATGATGCCACACAGCCTCCCTGTATATGATGCCACACAGCCTCCCTGTATATGATGCCACACACCTCCTGTATATGATGCCACACAGCCTCCCTGTATATGATGCCACACAGCCTCCCTGTATATGATGCCACACAGCCTCCCTGTATATGAGGGCACACAGCCCCCCTGTATATAATGGCACACAGCCCCCCTGTATATGATGCCACACAGCCTCCCTGTATATGATGCCACACAGCCTCCCTGTATATGATGCCACACACCTCCCTGTATATGATGCCACACACCTCCTGTATGTGATGCCACACACCTCCCTGTATATGATGCCACACACCTCCTGTATATGATGCCACACAGCCTCCCTGTATATGATGCCACACAGCCTCCCTGTATATGATGCCACACAGCCTCCCTGTATATGATGCCACACACCTCCCTGTATATGATGCCACACACCTCCTGTATGTGATGCCACACACCTCCCTGTATATGATGCCACACACCTCCTGTATATGATGCCACACAGCCTCCCTGTATATGATGCCACACAGCCTCCCTGTATATGATGCCACACAGCCTCCCTGTATATGATGCCACACACCTCCTGTATATGATGCCACACAGCCTCCCTGTATATGATGCCACACAGCCTCCCTGTATATGATGTCACACAGCCTCCCTGTATATGATGCCACACACCTCCTGTATATGATGCCACGCAGCCTCCCTGTATATGATGCCACACACCTCCCTGTATATAATGCCACACACCTCCTGTATATGATGCCACACACCTGCTTTATATAATGCCACACAGCCTCCCTGTATATGATGCCACACACCTCCCTGTATGTGATGCCACACACCTCCCTGTATGTGATGCCACACATTTCCCTGTATATGATGCCACACAGCCTCCATGTATATGATGCCACACACCTCCCTGTATATGATGCCACACAGCCTCCCTGTATATGATGCCACACACCTCCTGTATATGATGCCACACAGCCTCCCTGTATATGATGCCACACACCTCCCTGTATATAATACCACACAGCTCCCTGTATGTGATGCCACACACCTCCCTGTATATGATGCCACACAGCCTCCCTGCATATGATGCCACACACCTCCCTGTATATGATGTCACACACCTCCCTGTATACAGTGCCACACAGCCTCCCTGTATATGATGTCACACAGCCTCCCTGTATATGATGCCACACAGCCTCCCTGTATAAGATGCCACACACCTCCCTGTATATGATGCCACACAGCCTCCCTGTATATGATGCCACACACCTACTGTATATGATGCCACACGCCTCCCTGTATATGATGCCACACACCTCCCTGTATACAGTGCCACACAGCCTCCTTGTATATGATGCCACACAGCCTCCCTGTATACGATGCCACACAGCCTCCCTGTATACGATGCCACACACTTCCCTGTATATGATGCCACACACCTCCCTGTATATGATGCCACACACCTCCCTGTATATGATGCCACACACCTCCCTGTATATGATGTCACACAGCCTCCCTGTATATGATGCCACACAGCCTCCCTGTACATGATGCCACACACCTCCCTGTATATGATGCCACACACCTCCCTGTATATGATGCCACACACCTCCCTGTATATGAGGTCACACACCTCCCTGTATATGATGCCACACACCTCCCTGTATATGATGTCACACAGCCTCCCTGTATATGATGCCACACAGCCTCCCTGTATATGATGCCACACAGCTCCCTGTATATGATGCCACACCGCCTCCCTGTATATGATGCCACACACCTCCTGTATATTATGCCACATAGCCTCCCTGTATATGATGCCACACACCTCCCTGTATATGATGACACACGCCTCGCTGTATATGATGCCACACACCTCCCTGTATATGTCACACAGCCTCCCTGTATATGATGCCACACAGCCTCCCTGTATATGATGCCACACAGCCTCCCTGTATATGATGCCACACACCTCCCTGTATATGATACCACACACCTCCCTGTATATGATGCCACACACCTCCCTGTATATGATGCCACACACCTCCCTGTATATGATGCCACACACCTCCTGTATATGATGCCACACAGCCTCCCTGTATATGATGCCACACACCTCCCTGTATATGATGCCACACACCTCCCTGTATATGATGCCACACACCTCCCTGTATATGAGGTCACACACCTCCCTGTATATGATGTCACACACCTCCCTGTATATGATGTCACACAGCCTCCCTGTATATGATGCCACACAGCCTCCCTGTATATGATGCCACACACCTCCCTGCATGTGATGCCACACACCTCCCTGTATATGATGCCACACACCTCCTGTATATGATGCCACACACCTCCTGTATATAATGCCACACACCTCCCTGTATATGATACCACACACCTCCCTGTATATGATGCCACACAGCCTCCCTGTATATGTTGCCACACACCTCCTGTATATGATACCACACACCTCCCTGTATATGATGCCACACATTTCCCTGCATATGATGCCACACACCTCCCTGTATATGAAGCCACACAACCTTCCTGTATATGATGCCACACAGCCGCGCTGTAGATGATGCCACACAGCCCCGCTGCAGATGATGCCAAACAGCCCCCCTGTAGATGATGCCACACAGCCCCCCTGTAGATGATGCCACACAGCCCCCCTGTAGATGATGCCACACACAGCCCCCCTGTAGATGATGCCACACAGCCCCCTGTAGATGATGCCACACAGCCCCGCTGTAGATGATGCCACACAGCCCCCTGTAGATGATGCCACACAGCCCCCTGTAGATGATGCCACACAGCCCCGCTGTAGATGATGCCACACAGCCCCGCTGTAGATGATGCCACACAGCCCCCCTGTAGATGATGCCACACAGCCTCCCTTTAGATGATGCCACATACATCTCTCCAGAGAAAGCACCACCCCCCCCTCCCTGTAGTAATATTTCCGGGACTGTAGTAATATTTCCGGGACTGTCTCTGTAAATTCTGGACAGTCCCGGAAAATTCGCTACAATTGACAACTATGTACAATGCACCCTGCACTAGTGCCACACTACCCTTGTAGTGAGCGCAACAATATCCGACATTTATTAATAAACTTCCGACTGAATGCCCTACACGCAGGTTCTGGTAAGGTGGCGAGATGATGTCAGCGCTTCGCCTTCGCAGAACCCTTGAAAACTAGAGACCACACCTGAAGAAGACGGCACTGCATTGGTGAGTGTGTAGAACATTCAGCGTCATCGCGCCACCGAACCAATAATTCTCTTGTCTCTTGAATCCCTATGTCACAGATTCGTTTTTAATGGTGGTTACATGTATTGGCGGCCATTAAAAACTGATCCATTGACTTCTATGGGGGCCGTCTGGCCGTGAAAACTGACAAAAATAGGACATGTCCTATTTTTTGATGCCCAATATTCACGGGCCATCCAAAAAACGGGCGTGTGAATACACCCATAGAACATCAATTTCTGAAAATGGACGTTTGTAGCTGTCGTATGAATGTAGCCTAAATCTTTTGTTTCCGTTTCCAAATAAGCGTTCCCTTTGTAGTCCATTCGAGAATCTAATTATGTTAGAATAAAATGAGATATACTTACATTTCTTAGGTCTAAAGCTCTGTTCACATCTGCGTTGGGGTCCCGTTCTGACATTCCGTCGGAGCTTTCCGTCAGAATGGGACCCTGGACAGACACAAACTGACACAGACAGAAACCAGAGGTGATTTCAATGGTGACGGAGCTGGTGCCCATGGTTTCTGTTTGTCTCTGTTGTGCACCGGACCCGTCGTTTTGTCGGAAGCAATAGGGATGGAAATCAATGGTGATGGAAACGGAAACCTCTGGTTTCCATCTGTGTCAGTTTGTGTCTGTTCAGGGTCCTGTTCTGGTGGAAAGCTCTGACCCCAACACAGATGTGAACAGAGCCTAACTTACCTTCTTCCACTCAAAATCTTCAAATCTTCAAAATCTTCAAATCTTTCAATTTCATCGTCCCCATGCCCAAGGTCGCCATTGGCATCTGGACATTGTTCATGGTATCTGCTAATGTCTATGGGAGGCCATAGACATTAGACTTGAAGATTATCCCACAAACATTGTCTCTTGGTGCCTACAAGTATCTGATGTCTATGGCCACCACAACAGAAGGGAGGATCTCCAGCTTAGAGCCAGTGGAAGTAACGAGACCATATCATGTCCTAGCCAGAGCAGCAGATCTATGTAATATATATCAGATGGACATTGAAAAGTTGAGTGTATATATATAGATCCATGGTAGAGAAGAAACAAACTAGCCTAGGAGGTCTACTTCTCTGGAGACAACAGTGCCAGGGTTCTTGGGTCAGATAAACATAGAGAACTCAAAAATGTGTAAAAATAACTTAATCTATGAATATGTCCACCAAACAATACAACTGGAGCTCCTCTCGAATACTGGACATATAAACCGAACATATGTTACCAGAAAACATAGTGACCATGTACAGATATAGCAGAGCTGAATGTTTCGTCTAATAATGCATTTCCAAAATGATTTCTGTATTCTCTCAACATTTTATGTACATATGTAGAATAGCTGAATTTTTGTCAACCTAACTTTAAGCCAAAAACTTATTTTAGGGAGACGTTGGCCCTACCTAATAGCTTCTACTCTGAAGACCAGTTGAGATCTAGAAATGGAGGTGCTGGTGGCATTACCAAAACTTCTGCAAAATAATTGGTGACCACGCCGATCGGCACATACTGATCACATAGATCCAGCATCACCAAACTCATTTCCCACACTGCACGGCATGCTCTGCACTTGTAAGTACTGAAGAACTTCCGACTGAAGATAAACAATGGAAAACTCCAGTTTTCATTGGAGCTTCCCTTTAGCAACCACTTAGATCTGCTACTTCTGTATAAGAAACATATCATATTAGACTTCAACCTGTTATGAACCCTCACAGAGCATCTCAGATCACCATTTGAGCCTCATCAGAAGAAGTCCTTCCAGATATTGACCCATCTCCCGGGTTTCGGGACAAAAGAATTGTCCTTACTTTTATGCATTTTTGTAAAGCTGACCTATAGCAGAGAAGAGGGTTAGCACCTTGTATAACAATAATCCAGATTGAGTCTGGCTTTCGGAACCCCTGCTATTGGCTATGAAATGAGCCACTTCCTGGTTGGGTATCGTTGAGATATCGACCTACAGAAGAAGATGCAAATTAAGACATTAAAATCTAACTGAAGAATATTTAGAAGACTATTCAGCCATGTCTGCCCCAGTTTAGGCCACCATATTATCAGCAAGGGTATACCTGGCTAGTTAATTGATGACTAATGGATCTACCAGGCCTTTAACATCTCTCAGCTCTGCTACATCTGTATAAGAAAAAACATCTGTGATATTGCACCACAACCTGTTATTGTTCAAGGTATCTCAGATCACCATATCAGTCTCATCAGAAGAAGACTGTTCAGATATTGACCCATCCACCAGGACTGGCCAGTACAGGGTGGGCCATTTATATGGATACACCTAAATAAAATGGGAATGGTTGGTGATATTAACTTCCTGTTTGTGGCACATTAGTATATGGGAGGGGGGAAACTTTTCAAGCTGGGTGTTGACCATGGCGGCCATTTTGAAGTCGGCCATTTTGTATCCAACTTTAGTTTTTTCAATGGGAAGAGGGTCATGTGACACATCAAACTTATCGAGAATTTCACAAGAAAAACAATGGTGTGCTTGATTTAACGTTACTTTATTCTTTCATGAGTTATTTACAAGTTTCTGACCACTGAAGAAATGCCTCCCGATCTGACCCCCTTAGACTTTTATCTTTGGGGTCATCTGAAAGCAATTGTCTATGCTGTGAAGATATGAGATGTGCAGCAACTGAAACTACGGATACTGGAAGCCTGTGCTAGCATTTCTTCTGTGGTGTTGCTATCAGTGTGTGAAGAGTGGGAGAAGAGGGTTGCATTGACAATCCAACACAATGGGCAGCACTTTGAACACATTTTATAAGTGGTCAGAAACTTGTAAATAACTCATGAAAGAATAAAGTAACGTTAAAACCAAGCACACCATTGTTTTTCTTGTGAAATTCTCGATAAGTTTGATGTGTCACATGACCCTCTTCCCATTGAAAAAATTAAAGTTGGATACAAAATGTCCGACTTCAAAATGGCCACCATGGTCAACACCCAGCTTGAAAAGTTTCCCCCCTCCCATATACTAATGTGCCACAAACAGGAAGTTAATATCACCAACCATTCCCATTTTATTTAGGTGTATCCATATAAATGGCCCACCCTGTAGATTGACAACGGCTGTATCTACCAAGCCTCAGTCATGGCAAATGGCAGGTAAAGTCTTTGGGGCATAATTTATAATATTAAATCTATAAAGATTCAACATTGGGTTGAAGGTTCCTTAAAACAATTAGATGCTAAAAATGTAAGAAGCATCGTCTGTATCACCTGAAAACAGGTAGTGAGGAATGGGTGGGAGAAAACATAATGGGAATTTTTGAAGGGTCACCTAAAACTACATCTAGTACTTAGAACTCTGCCCTGCTTTAGGTTCTAGTATTTTGAATGATAGATATAGAGTAGGAGTGATATTTAGTGAACCACCAACCACCTTCAACTATTTCGGGCGGTGCCTTTTTGCTTGCTCATAAATAGCTCCATCTTATGTAAATTTCCCTAAATCTGTCCACCAAGCTTGAGGCATCTTGGCCATATGTGGACCCTCTTCCTATGATGTCATGTACCCCATCTATATACACTATAGAAATGAAGACTTAATTTGTATAGTTACATGGCTCCAATGTGACTACATAGGCCATTGACCAGTTGGCATGATCTGCCCTCACATGGTGCCACCGCTCATATCTACCAGTAGACCTCCCCAAGTGTTGGCTTCACTATGTCTCCATGTCCTCACTTGCTCTCAGCGCCTCTGCATTTCATTATCCACTGACTTTCTCCTCCTTTTCCTTCTAACTCAGTGGTCATAAATTTCCACTCATCTCTGAAGCCCCTCTAACATGTAAATAGGTGCCCCCTGGGCAGACGGCCCCAGTGCAGCCGCAATGTCTACCATCTTTATATTGCATTAGGTTACGTGAAGGGATTGTTCTGCTTTGCTCAAACACTACATTGTATTTCGCAATTTTATTTTTTTAAATGACAGTTTATTTCTTGATACAGCTCCTCAAAATCTGAAACTATAATGTATAAAGATGTAGCAGAGCTAAATTTGTCGTCAAAATGTTTTTTTAGTGCAATATATTAACTCACTGAGTTAGGCTAATGCAATAATACATTGTAATATCCCCATGAACTGTCGAGTGACCACCCCAGCTCTGCTGCATCTGTATGCCATTGTATACTTAAGGCTATGCATCTTATTTTTTTTAAATTATCTTAGTCTTCTCCTGTAGATTAGGTGTTACCGGCACCCTGCATACAGTTCCGCTATTACGTGTTCTCAATTAGGGGTGGACGTACCATATGTGCTCCTCTGGAGCTGCACAGGGCCCAGTAGATACTACTCTCTATTAGATTTCATGTAAGGGAGATGCTCTATTATTGAAGAAAAAGGGTCCATATAACGTTCTTACGTAGGGGCCCTTTGTTGTGTGCCCCGTTCTCATTAGAGACTCTACGCATGATACATCAAAGTGCATGGACCTCACAGTCATGATCTACGAAGATGAACAAAAACCCCGTCAAACATCTCCTCATCATTGACCTTTCCATCAAAATGTCTCGACTGACTGCAAACTCTTCAATTTTTGTTATGAATTGACTCCAAGCCCCAAAAGAAAAATCCGGAAATCCCACAGACACATTGCATCTTCTGGCCTCCTGGCAGTTCACCCAGACAGGAACATGAGGTAGGAATATATTAAGGGCATCTTGATTCATCACGTGCCACCGCCAGTTGACGGTGACCCATTTCATCTGACATTGAGTTAAGGGTCTACAACTAAGGAAAAAAAAAATAAACGTCTTGCTCCGAAAACCACCACCAGCCAATAGCAAAGTGTGGAGCATCATCAGCCGCGTCTTGCCATCCCGTAAGCCTTTAATCCTTTCCTTCTGCTCGTCTTTGCCAGTAATGGAGAATTCAGCTGGAGCATGGAGACGGTAATGAACTTCTCCTTGAATCCCAAATGAGCAGGAAGATTTTTCCACCGTCTAAAGCCATTTCTACTACACTTTCATTTATCATCTTCCTTTCCGTTTGGCTCTTTCCCCCGACACTTTTTTAAGTCAAGGATTTGAAGTCATCCCCGGGGCCATTCCATTCATTGACTTTGCCTCAAGAGTAGGAAGATTGGCAAACTCTCGGTCAACTCAAAAATCCATCTCTATGTTGATTTTTAGAATATTCCATCCATTCTATATAAAATGTCCTATTGGTCCTTTCAATTCTTGACCCAGTCAATGGTTCATCCAAATCATTCAAACAGCTTATATGTCCTCCATCCATTAGTAGCGTAAATCTCTCTTAAATCGTTCAGGTCACAATAATACCTTGCACTTCTAAATGGCTTAAAGCTTAGAAAAGATGATGCTCCATGTAATAGGCTTTACATTGCCCCATGTTGATTGACACGACACGGATGAGACAGTAAAGTGTCGATGTGCCGGCACCTCCTACGAGTGCAGCATGGTTAGGAAGACGGAGAACCCCATTGTGGCTGCAGAAATAGGTGTGGCATCACCCTAAACGAGCCTACAAGACCTTATACTATAAAAATCCTATACCAACCAATCATGGTGAGAACGGCGGAGAATACATTGACTACATATGAAGCCGCTCGACTATTGAACAATGTTACAAATGGACAATTCATTTGCAGGATCGATAAAGGCAATAGCCTGGCTGGAAATGGATTGAAACAAGTACAGGTGGTCATGGTAGGGCAGGACTGGAAGCGAGTGACTGTAGTCTTTATTCCCAGTGGGATATCGAGGCAGCTGAATTTTAATTTCGGAGATCACAAGAAGCAATTATCATCAGAGCCTTAAAGATCATGAATGAATTCAACTGATTGACGGCGAGCAACCCAATCCCACCGGCTGGTGACGGAGAGGTCTTAATTCTCATGCAAAACCTAGAATATCACAAAACGGTCACCTAAAACCAAAGCTTTGGACTCCAACCATGTATAGAAGCCCAGAAATAAGTCTATTGTAGGGTTTATGCCTCATGATCCGGCAATTTACCTGTCTGTCTGATTTAAGGTACATATCTAAGACACTTCATCCCCCATCACCAAAGCTATAGACACAATGAGCACCTCCACGTCCGTAATTATGGACCTGAGCGTCTACAGCTCCTTAAATGACAGGAACATTTCAGCATGTGATACACCATAAAAGCCGGCTCCGTTTTCCACTCTCTCCATCATCCCCCCTCCTGGTTCTTGCTAACCCCACCCTACCATGGTCTTCACTCCCTATTCTACAAGTGATACACGTTGTCAGCCACACC
>NC_134688.1:476498371-476513371 GCF_050947455.1 Rhinoderma darwinii
ATAGATATGAGATAGATAGATAGATAGATATGAGATAGATAGATAGATAGATAGATATGAGATAGATAGATAGATAGATAGATAGATAGATAGATAGATAGATAGATAGATAGATAGATAGATAGATAGATAGATATGAGATAGAAAGATATGAGATAGATAGATAGATAGAAAGATATGAGATAGATAGATAGATAGATAGATAGATAGATAGATAGATAGATAGATAGATAGATAGATAGATAGATAGATAGATAGATAGATAGATAGATAGATAGATATGAGATAGAAAGATATGAGATAGATAGATAGATAGATAGATAGATAGATAGATAGATAGATAGATAGATAGATAGATAGATAGATAGATAGATAGATAGATATGAGATAGATAGATAGATAGATAGATAGATAGATAGATAGATAGATAGATAGATAGATAGATAGATAGATAGATAGATAGATAGATAGATAGATATGAGATAGATAGATGATAGATAGATAGATAGATAGATAGATAGATAGATAGATAGATAGATAGATAGATAGATAGATAGATAGATAGATAGATAGATAGATAGATAGATAGAGAGATAGATCGATATGAGATAGATAGATGGATAGATAGATAGATAGATAGATAGATAGATAGATAGATAGATAGATAGATAGATAGATAGATAGATAGATAGATAGATAGATAGATAGATAGATAGATAGATATGAGATAGATAGATAGATAGATAGATAGATAGATAGATAGATAGATAGATAGATAGATAGATAGATAGATAGATAGATAGATAGATAGATAGATAGATAGATAGATAGATAGATAGATAGATAGATAGATAGATATGAGATAGAAAGATATGAGATAGATAGATAGATAGATAGATAGATATGAGATAGATAAATAGATAGATAGATAGATAGATAGATAGATAGATAGATAGATAGATAGATAGATAGATAGATAGATATGAGATAGAAAGATATGAGATAGATAGATATGAGATAGATAGATAGATAGATAGATAGATAGATAGATAGATAGATAGATAGATAGATAGATAGATAGATAGATAGATAGATAGATAGATAGATAGATAGATAGATAGATAGATAGATAGATAGATATGAGATAGATAGATAGATAGATAGATAGATAGATAGATAGATAGATAGATAGATAGATAGATAGATAGATAGATAGATAGATAGATAGATAGATATTAGATAGATAGATATTAGATAGATAGATATTAGATAGATAGATAGATAGATAGATAGATAGATAGATAGATAGATAGATAGATAGATAGATAGATAGATAGATAGATAGATAGATAGATAGATATGAGATAGACAGTCTGTCCGTGTAACATGGAGTTTGTATAGAGAGTATTTGAGTAACACTGAGGCTGAAGACGGATGATGGGAGTGGTTGTTTCTTTGCCAGTACCTTTGTAGAAACAGACACATCCTTGTTTGAGATTTTCTGACATTCTCATTATTTGCTACAGGACGACATAATTTAATCAGAGACCCAGAGAGAATGATTCGGCTTTCACATTATAGTCACTCATTATTGGCAGCCACATAAATACATTTACACTGTAATATGCCGGAAGCACTAAATACCCATAGGGATAATAATGGCAGAAAAGGTTCATATAGTGTGACTGAGTATGACTAACAGAACGAGGATCCAATACTCCGCATATAGTGTGACTGAGTATGACTAACAGAACGAGGATCCAATACTCCGCATATTGTGTGACTGAGTATGACTAACAGAACGAGGATCCAATACTCCGGATATAGTGTGACTAAGTATGACTAACAGAACGAGGATCCAATACTCTGCATATAGTGTGACTGAGTATAACTAACAGAACGAGGATCCAATACTCTGCATATAGTGTGACTGAGTATAACTAACAGAACGAGGATCCAATACTCTGCATATAGTGTGACTGAGTATGACTAACAGAACGAGGATCCAATACTCCACATATAGTGTGACTAAGTATGACTAACAGAACGAGGATCCAATACTCCACATATATTGTGACTGAGTATGACTAACAGAACGAGGATCCAATACTCCGCATATAGTGTGACTGAGTATGACTAACAGAACGAGGATCCAATACTCCGGATATATTGTGACTGAGTATAACTAACAGAACGAGGATCCAATACTCTGCATATAGTGTGACTGAGTATGAATAACAGAACGAGGATCCAATACTCCACATATAGTGTGACTGAGTATGAATAACAGAACGAGGATCCAATACTCCGCATATATTGTGACTGAGTATAACTAACAGAACGAGGATCCAATACTCCGCATATATTGTGACTGAGTATGACTAACAGAACGAGGATCCAATACTCTGCATATATTGTGACTGAGTATAACTAACAGAATGAGGATCCAATACTCTGCATATAGTGTGACTGAGTATGGCTAACAGAACGAGAATCCAATACTCCGGATATAGTGTTACTGAGTATGACTAACAGAACGAGGATCCAATACTCCGGATATAGTGTGACTGTGTATGACTAATAGAACGAGGATCCAATACTCCGCATATAGTGTGACTGAGTATAACTAACAGAACGAGGATCCAATACTCCGCATATATTGTGACTGAGTATAACTAACAGAACGAGGATCCAATACTCTGCATATAGTGTGACTGAGTATGACTAACAGAACGAGGATCCAATACTCCACATATAGTGTGACTGAGTATGACTAACAGAACGAGGATCCAATACTCTGCATATAGTGTGACTGAGTATGACTAACAGAACGAGGATCCAATACTCTGCATATAGTGTGACTGAGTATGACTAACAGAACGAGGATCCAATACTCCACATATAGTGTGACTGAGTATGACTAACAGAACGAGGATCCAATACTCCGGATATAGTGTGACTGAGTATGACTAACAGAACGAGGATCCAATACTCCGGATATAGTGTGACTGAGTATGACTAACAGAACGAGGATCCAATACTCCACATATAGTGTGACTGAGTATAACTAACAGAACGAGGATCCAATACTCCACATATAGTGTGACTGAGTATGACTAACAGAACGAGGATCCAATACTCCACATATAGTGTGACTGTGTATGACTAACAGAACGAGGATCCAATACTCCACATATAGTGTGACTGAGTATGACTAACAGAACGAGGATCCAATACTCCGGATATATTGTGACTGAGTATAACTAACAGAACGAGGATCCAATAATCCGCATATAGTGTGACTGAGTATAACTAACAGAACGAGGATCCAATACTCCGCATATAGTGTGACTGAGTATAACTAACAGAACGAGGATCCAATACTCCGCATATAGTGTGACTGAGTATAACTAACAGAACGAGGATCCAATACTCCACATATAGTGTGACTGAGTATGACTAACAGAACGAGGATCCAATACTCTGCATATAGTGTGACTGAGTATGACTAACAGAATGAGGATCCAATACTCCGGATAGATTGTGACTGAGTATGACTAACAGAACGAGGATCCAATACTCCGCATATAGTGTGAGTGAGCATAACTAACAGAACGAGGATCCAATACTCTACATATAGTGTGACTGAGTATGACTAACAGAACGAGGATCCAATACTCCGGATATAGTGTGACTGAGTATAACTAACAGAACGAGGATCCAATACTCTACATATAGTGTGACTGAGTATGACTAACAGAACGAGGATCCAATACTCCGCATATATTGTGACTGAGTATGACTAACAGAACGAGGATCCAATACTCCACATATTGTGTGACTGAGTATGACTAACAGAACGAGGATCCAATGCTCCGCATATACTGTGACTGAGTATAACTAACAGAACGAGGATCCAATACTCCGCATATATTGTGACTGAGTATAACTAACAGAACGAGGATCCAATACTCCACATATAGTGTGACTGTGTATGACTAACAGAACGAGGATCCAATACTCTGCATATAGTGTGACTGAGTATGACTAACAGAACGAGGATCCAATACTCTGCATATAGTGTGACTGAGTATGACTAACAGAACGAGGATCCAATACTCTGCATATAGTGTGACTGAGTATGACTAACAGAATGAGGATCCAATACTCCACATATAGTGTGACTGAGTATGACTAACAGAACGAGGATCCAATACTCCGGATATAGTGTGACTGAGTATGACTAACAGAACGAGGATCCAATACTCCGGATATAGTGTGACTGAGTATGACTAACAGAACGAGGATCCAATACTCCGGATATAGTGTGACTGAGTATGACTAACAGAACGAGGATCCAATACTCCGCATATAGTGTGACTGAGTATGACTAACAGAACGAGGATCCAATACTCCACATATAGTGTGACTGAGTATAACTAACAGAACGAGGATCCAATACTCCACATATAGTGTGACTGTGTATGACTAACAGAACGAGGATCCAATACTCCACATATAGTGTGACTGAGTATGACTAACAGAACGAGGATCCAATACTCCACATATAGTGTGACTGTGTATGACTAACAGAACGAGGATCCAATACTCCACATATAGTGTGACTGTGTATGACTAACAGAACGAGGATCCAATACTCCGCATATAGTGTGACTGAGTATAACTAACAGAACGAGGATCCAATACTCCACATATAGTGTGACTGAGTATGACTAACAGAACGAGGATCCAATACTCTGCATATAGTGTGACTGAGTATGACTAACAGAACGAGGATCCAATACTCCGCATATAGTGTGAGTGAGTATAACTAACAGAACCAGGATCCAATACTCTACATATAGTGTGACTGAGTATGACTAACAGAACGAGGATCCAATACTCTACATATAGTGTGACTGAGTATGACTAACAGAACGAGGATCCAATACTCCGCATATATTGTGACTGAGTATGACTAACAGAATGAGGATCCAATACTCCGCATATATTGTGACTGAGTATAACTAACAGAATGAGGATCCAATACTCCGGATATAGTGTGACTGAGTATAACTAACAGAATGAGGATCCAATACTCCGCATATATGGTGACTGAGTATAACTAACAGAATGAGGATCCAATACTCCGCATATATTGTGACTGAGTATAACTAACAGAACGAGGATCCAATATTCCGCATGTAGTGTGACTGAGTATGACTAACAGAACAAGGATCCAATACTCCACATATAGTGTGACTGAGTATAACTAACAGAACGAGGATCCAATACTCCGGATATAGTGTGACTGAGTATGACTAACAGAACGAGGATCCAATACTCCGGATATAGTGTGACTGAGTATAACTAACAGAACGAGGATCCAATACTCTACATATAGTGTGACTGAGTATGACTAACAGAACGAGGATCCAATACTCCGCATATATTGTGACTGAGTATGACTAACAGAACGAGGATCCAATACTCCGCATATAGTGTGACTGAGTATAACTAACAGAACGAGGATCCAATACTCCGCATATATTGTGACTGAGTATAACTAACAGAATGAGGATCCAATACTCCGCATATAGTGTGACTGAGTATAACTAACAGAACGAGGATCCAATACTCCGCATATAGTGTGACTGAGTATGGCTAACAGAACGAGAATCCAATACTCCGCATATAGTGTGACTGAGTATGACTAACAGAACGAGTACCCAATACTCCGCATATAGTGTGACTGAGTATGACTAACAGAACGAGTACCCAATACTCCGCATATAGTGTGACTGAGTATAACTAACAGAACGAGGATCCAATACTCCGCATATATTGTGACTGAGTATAACTAACAGAATGAGGATCCAATACTCCGCATATAGTGTGACTGAGTATAACTAACAGAACGAGGATCCAATACTCCACATATATTGTGACTGAGTATAACTAACAGAATGAGGATCCAATACTCTGCATATAGTGTGACTGAGTATGGCTAACAGAACGAGAATCCAATACTCCGCATATAGTGTGACTGAGTATGACTAACAGAACGAGTACCCAATACTCCGCATATTGTGTGACTGAGTATAACTAACAGAACGAGGATCCAATACTCCGCATATAGTGTGACTGAGTATGACTAATAGAACGAGGATCCAATACTCCGGATATAGTGTGACTGAGTATAACTAACAGAACGAGGATCCAATACTCCGGATATATTGTGACTGAGTATAACTAACAGAACGAGGATCCAATACTCCGCATATATTCTGACTGAGTATTACTAACAGAACGAGGATCCAATACTCCGGATGTAGTGTGACTGAGTATGACTAACAGAATGAGGATCCAATACTCTACATATTGTGTGACTGAGTATGACTAACAGAACGAGGATCCAATACTCCGCATATAGTGTGACTGAGTATAACTAACAGAACGAGGATCCAATATTCCGCATGTAGTGTGACTGAGTATGACTAACAGAACAAGGATCCAATACTCCGCATATAGTGCGACTGAGTATGACTAACAGAACGAGGATCCAATACTCCACATATAGTGTGACTGAGTATGACTAACAGAACGAGGATCCAATACTCCGCATATAGTGGGACTGAGTATAACTAACAGAACGAGGATCCAATACTCCGCATATTGTGTGACTGAGTATGACTAACAGAACGAGGATCCAATACTCCGCATATTGTGTGACTGAGTATGACTAACAGAACGAGGATCCAATACTCCGCATATTGTGTGACTGAGTATGACTAACAGAACGAGGATCCAATACTCCGCATATTGTGTGACTGAGTATGACTAACAGAACGAGGATCCAATACTCCGCATATAGTGGGACTGAGTATAACTAACAGAACGAGGATCCAATACTCCGCATATTGTGTGACTGAGTATGACTAACAGAACGAGGATCCAATACTCCGCATATTGTGTGACTGAGTATAACTAACAGAACGAGGATCCAATACTCCGCATATAGTGTGACTGAGTATGACTAACAGAACGAGGATCCAATACTCCGGATATAGTGTGACTGAGTATGACTAACAGAACGAGGATCCAATACTCCGCATATAGTGGGACTGAGTATAACTAACAGAATGAGGATCCAATACTCCGCATATAGTGTGACTGAGTATAACTAACAGAACGAGGATCCAATACTCCACATATAGTGTGACTGAGTATGACTAACAGAACGAGGATCCAATACTCCGGATATAGTGTGACTGAGTATGACTAATAGAACGAGGATCCAATACTCCGGATATAGTGTGACTGAGTATGACTAACAGAACGAGGATCCAATACTCCGCATATAGTGGGACTGAGTATAACTAACAGAACGAGGATCCAATACTCTGCATATTGTGTGACTGAGTATGACTAACAGAACGAGGATCCAATACTCCACATATAGTGTGACTGAGTATAACTAACAGAACGAGGATCCAATACTCCGGATATAGTGTGACTGAGTATGACTAACAGAACGAGGATCCAATACTCCGCATATAGTGTGACTGAGTATGACTAACAGAACGAGGATCCAATACTCCGCATATAGTGTGACTGAGTATAACTAACAGAACGAGGATCCAATACTCCACATATAGTGTGACTGAGTATGACTAACAGAACGAGGATCCAATACTCTGCATTTAGTGGGACTGAGTATAACTAACAGAACGAGGATCCAATACTCCGCATATTGTGTGACTGAGTATGACTAACAGAACGAGGATCCAATACTCCGCATATTGTGTGACTGAGTATAACTAACAGAACGAGGATCCAATACTTGATGATGATTGTATGACAATGATGATTGAAGGATGCGCATTGCAGAGGCATAGCTAGGTTCTCCAGCACCCGGGGCAAAGATTCAGTTTGGGCCCCCCCCCCAACCTCTTTCCCGACATCTCCTTCCCCCTCGCCGTGTTTGTTTTCTCTACCAGTCGACGTGTCATTTATTTTTATGTAACGCAAGCATAAAATTATTTGTACATTTTACAAGCAATATGGTACTATATACAGCCCCAGAACCAAGCTCACTACATATATACAACACCAGCACAAATACAGCTCAATTTAGTGCAACCCCTGCTGTATAGGTGTGTACGGCATAAAACTACAGCTCCCAGCATGGCCCGAACAATGGTAAGGATATGCTGGGAGATGCCGTTTCACAAAAAATAAATCCTATCATAATCATACCACCCATCATCTCGCTGCAGATCATACAGTGACTACAGTGCTGATTAGAGGCAGAATGAACATTTACATTAAGTGACTCACCGGTGACGTCTCAGATTCTAGTTCTTTTTCTCCATTTGGTCCAGACCTCTATGGTGGCTTCTCCCGGTCACAGACCCTTTCTGCAGTTTGCCGCTCACATGTCTTCAGCTTCTCACTTTTCCAACATTTCTGCACCTATAAATAAATATAAAGTTATCATTATACCACACAGTACACCCCTAAATATAATAGCGCCATACACTGCACCTCTAATTATAATAGCACCATACACTGTGTCTCACACACACACTGTGCCCCCTGTAGATAGTGCCTGCCATAGAGCCCCTGTAGATAGTGCCCCCATATAGACCACCACTGTATATAGTGTCCCACAAATAACTCCCCCTATAGAGCTCTACAGATAGCCCACCCCTGTATATAGCCCCCTGTAGATATAGCCCACCCCTGTATATAGAGCTCTACAGATAGCCCAACCATGTATGTAGCCCCCCTGTAGATATAGCCCACCCCTGTATATAGTGCTCCACATATAGTCCACCCCTGTATATAGTGTTTCACAGATAGCCCACCCCTGTATACTATATACAAGGGTGGGCTATCTGTGGAGCACTATATACAGGGGTGGACTATATGTACAAGGGGGCTATATACAGGGGTGGGCTATACACAGGGGGGCTATACACAGGGGGGCTATATCTACAGGGGTGGGCTATACATTTGGGGGCTATATACAGGGGTGGGCTATATACAGGTGGAATATATCTACAGGGGGCTATATCTACAGGGGGCTATATCTACAGGGCTGGGCTATATACAGGGCGACTATATCTACAGGGGGGGGCTATATACTAGGGTGGGCTATCTATAGAGCACCATATACAGGGGTGGGCTATATCTACAGGGGGCTATATACTATATAGCCCACCCCTGTATATGGTGCTCTATAGACAGCCCACTCCAGTATATAGCCCCCCTGTAGATATAGTCCCCCTGTATATAGCCCCCCTGTAGATATAGTCCCCCTGTAGATATAGTCCCCCTGTATATAGCCCAGCAGATATAGTCCCCCTGTATATAGCCCACCCCTGTAGATAGTCCCCCTGTATATAGCCCCCCTGTAGATATAGTCCCCTTGTATATAGCCCCCCTGTAGATATAGTCCCCCTGTATATAGCCCCTCTGTAGATATAGTCCCCCTGGATATAGTCCCCCTGTATATAGACCACCTGTAGATATAGTCCCCCTGTATATAGCCCCCCTGTATATAGCCCCCCTGTAGATATAGTCCCCCTGTATATAGCCCCTCTGTAGATATAGTCCCCCTGGATATAGTCCCCCTGTATATAGACCACCTGTAGATATAGTCCCCCTGTATATAGCCCCCCTGTATATAGCCCCCCTGTAGATATAGTCCCCCTGTATATAGCCCAGCCCTGTAGATATAGTCCCCCTGTATATAGCCCCCCTGTAGATATAGTCCCCCTGTATATAGCCCAGCCCTGTAGATATAGTCCCCCTGTATATAGCCCCCCTGTAGATATAGTCCCCCTGTATATAGCCCAGCCCTGTAGATATAGTCCCCCTGTAGATAGACACCCTCGTAGACAAAGTCCCCCCCGCAGATACAGCCACACTTCTATTACAATTAAAAAAAATAAAAATAATTCAAACTCACCTTATTCCCGCTCCCACGCCGTCCGGCAGCCATGGAGACCTGCTCTCTTCTGCACAGGCCTCCTGGGGGTTGAACGCGGCGTCTATGAAAGGCGCTGATTGGCTGGGCAGGATGACTTTCCCTGCCAGTCAGTCAGCGCCTTTCATCGACGGAAGCGTCACTGGTACAAAAGGTACCAGTCGCTTCATTCGCAGAAAGGCGCTGAATGGCCGGGCACGGAACGTACCCGGTCATTCATTGCTTCTAATTGTACCTGTGTCCTTGCGACACAGGTACAATTATAGTGCAGGAGGAGGGGGCGCTGGCGCCCCCCTCTGAACTGCGCCCGGGGCAAGTGCCCCGCCTGCCCCCCCCTAGCTACGCCCCTGCGCATTGTATGATGATTATTTGACGATGATGATTGTATGTTGATCATTATTGTAGGATGAGCATTGTATGATGACTGTATTATGCGGATTGTATGATGATGACGACTGTATAATGTATATTGTGTGATGAGGATGTATGATGATGATTCTATGATCATTGTATGATGATGATGTTGAAGATTGTATAATGAGAACTGTATGATGAATGTATGATGATTGTATAGTGATAAATGTATGATAATGTATGATGCACACTGTATGATAATGATTGTATGATGATGACTGAATGATTTTGAATGTATGATGATAATGATGTTGATTATGGTATAATGTGCACTGTGTGATGATTGTATGATGAGCATTTTATACTGATGATTGTATGATGATGATAATGTTGATGATTGTACGATGAGAATAGTTTGATTATGACTGTATGTTGCCCGCTGTATGATATGGAATGTATATTGATTATTGTATGATGTGCGCTGTATGATGATTGTATGATGAGCATTTTATGATGATGATTGTATGATAATTGTATGATAATTGTATGATAATAATTGTGATGATTGTATGATGAGAATAGTTTGATTACGACTGTATGATTCCAGCTGTATGATATGGATTGTATGATGATGATAATGTTGATGGTTGTATGATGAGATCAGAGACCTGAGTCACCTGACCTCACGTCACTGACGTGAGGTCAAGTGACAGGTCAGGTGACTGGACTGGTCCACTCCCGGGCCGGCACCGACCTCGCTCAGACTGTCATTCACTTGGCGGTCTGCATATTTTCAGATTCCGCAGAAGTCAAGCGGAATCTGAAAATATGTCCGCGGCCTACTCTCCCTTTGCACTGCGCATGAACACTTTGGCGCATGCGCAGTGCAACATTCTGGGAGAATGAGAAAAATCACGGACAGTGGTTTTTTTTCGCTATGGACGGCAGAAAAAAACACCCTTTTTGCTGATTGTCCGCAACTTTACAGATGGTTGGCAACCTTGACTGGAGGATGGGCTCAGGGTATTGACATTAGGCAAATTTGGGCTAATAATAGTTATAGCAATTGGGTAGTAACGGGCCCTTATGTTCTGTATTGGGGGAGGGTAATGGTGGCAGGTACCAGCTTTAGAAGGTAGGTCCTAATTTAACTTTTGCTATAGGGTCCCCTCTCATCAATGTCTGACTGAATATCTATATGATATTGACCTCAGAGTATGTTCACACGCTTATCAAAAAACGTCTGAAAATACGGAGCTGTTTTCAAGCCGTTTTTTTAGCAACTCGCGTTTTTCGCCTCGTTTTTACGGTCGTTTTTAGAGCTGTTTTTCTATAGAGTCAATAAAAAACGGCTCCAAAAAAGTTCCAAGAAGTGACATGCACTTATTTTTCGTCGTCGTAGCAGAACGCCGTATTTCCCATTTAAATCAATGGCCAGATGGTTGTAGGCGTTCTGCTTCCAATTTCCCAGCCGTTTTTTGGGACGTTAACGGCCCGAAAAACGGCCGAAAATAGCCCGTGTGAACATACCCATACAATCTGGTCATGCAGTCTTTATGGATTCAATTCTGTGCGCATCCTTCTTCAGGTTTTTACAGCTCCAACACGTGGTTGAGAAACAATTTGACCTCATGACTTGGATTTTATAGTCATAGACAAGACGGACACAGGCTTCTTGAATTTGGTCAATTTCCATTAGAGATCCTGGTCTCTGCCACGGGTCCCTTGCTTACAGTCAATGTCTACTTCGGATTGGTCACAGATGATGGCCGCCCCGGCACCACATTTAAAAGGGGATCCGGCCTGACAGGATTGCCTTCAGATTAAGATACATTCAATTGAGCTAAACTACCTGTGGTTTGACCTTTACTCTGACCTTGAACTTAGCCTTGTCTCTGGACGCTGCCTTCAGATTTGCCACTTGGTACTTTTAGGTTTACCTCCTGGTGTTGACCCTTGGCCCATCTTCTGATCATGTCTTTGCCTCATCCTCCGACCACAATCCTGGTAAGAACCCTTCACTCCAATCCTGACCTCATCTCTTATCCATTTCCTAGCAGCTTATCCGCCGCCAATCAGTGACTATTCTGGGGACCACAACCTGGAACTCCAACTGGGAAAGTCCATACCTCCTTGTGGGGATTAAGGTTGAAGAACGTGGAGATTCCTTAGACTCCGCGCCTCAGTTTAAACGGACTGCAGCTTAAGAATACACCATTCGGGTTAGAAAAGTAGTAGACCCCTCCTTAGACCACGCCTTAAGAGTAGATATCCTCAGCCTGAAGGACGCCCTCTCGAATGAGTTGGCTTTATCGTTCTAGTCTGCTACAGAACATGGGCTGCCAGGTTCCCCCACATATTCCTGTTGATCACTAGGGATCGCAGCAGTGGATTAGGGATTAGGGAGATCCACCTAACAAAAAAAAATTATCCAAGTCCTTCAAAAAGTTGCATAACTCGAATTTAACTAATTTTACTCTCACCACCTCTACATGATGGAAGTGCAAATGTGAGAGGTTGGGTTATAGATAAACTGTCCTGTTATATATTGTATTGAAAGATAGCGTTATATAATGATGGGGGTTATAGTGTCAAATTAACCCATTCATGTCATTTCTGTAGAGCTTTGAATACAAACGTTGTAATATAACCAAATTATCCTGGTATAATATACTGTGTCCTAATGTTATCATTGGGTAAGTTCATATAAATTATTTTTTTTATTTTTTTTATGGAGGCGGAGCCATTTATTGACTGACTTATTGCCTTTTTTGTTTTTTTTCTATTTGGTTTAAATAAAAAATAAAAAAATACAAGTAGAAGAGGAATAATTGGGGCGTTATTGGAGACGAGACATCACGTAACTAAAGTTACTAATTTAGGGCGTATTTAATTGAAATGCCAAGGGAAGCACCAACTATAAATACAGCCCAGGATGTCCGGGCCATTAGGAGGTTATAAAGTCTGCCACCAATAACACACGGATGAGGATCATGTGTCCCGTGTAGCCATTATATCAATTTATAAAGCATCTGGGGAGGAATTACTGGTCCATTCATTGTGGGGACCTTGTGCAGGTGACAAGCAGCTGTGGCTTATAGTGACGGAGCGACTGCACCGACAGCGAGTGGAGCAGCTCCGCACGAAGCCTCTGTAGACTCGCCTAATGAGACCGTAATTGATTAGTCATGACCCCTCATTCAGAGCTCGCTTTATAAATATTATTTCTGAATTATCTTTATGGCACAGGCCTTTTTGCTGCACCAGTGTTGGCAAGACAGCAAGAGTTGAATCCGGATCAGCGGCCTGGCTTACCAACAGATAGTACAGGGGAAATCATGGGAGATCATTGCATATTAAAGGGGTTTGCCCTGAAACATATCACCTGTTCACAAGATAGGTGATCATTTTCTGATCGCTCGGGGACCCACCGTTTGGAACTCCCACCATTCATAAGAACGGGATTACTAAACCCTATGTTCCCCTTCGCTGCTCGACCGCAGTGATAAGGACATTGAGCGGAATGGCGGTATAGGAATGATGGAAACAGCCGAGTACAGCGCTCGACTGCCACTCCAGTCAAGCTCCCCCCCACTGCTGGAGGATCTGGGGCTTCGGGACTGGGGTGGGGTGGGGCCCCTAGCGATCAGAAAATGATTACCTATCCTTTGGATAGGTGATAATTTATGATTCTGGGACAAACATTTAAAATGGTTTAAATGGTTTCAAAATAAAGTGCAGTACGTATCTGTTCTTTTCAAGGGTTTGAAGAAGCAACTATGATGGAGCAGGTAAATTATACACAAGGAGGTTTAGACCTGGGTTTAGGCAGGTTGGCCCAATGGCTACCTGTATTTTAACCCTAGACCTCCTGATCGATGCTATTACATTCAGTAGTTTGAAGTCCAAGGTGCAAAGTGCCCCCTGGAGTGGTGACTCACTTGTGGGTGGGAATCCCATGCACATACCCTCACCACAATTTTAGAGCTGTCCTTTGGCTAAGCTTTAATATGAGGAGTTGTCAGCCATTAGGCTGGACTGGCTATGCACGGCACCACACTTATTTGGGTTTCATTGTTTCACTGAGTGTTCACTTTGCAAATTTTTATGCCACCTGGATTATTCAGGGTACAGTGCCCTTCTGAGAATCCCTCCTGTGGGTCTAGTGGGGAAGAAGGTTTGTTGCCATCAGGTTCTTCACCCTCTTGCAACCTGGCACCTTTGTGTAGGGAGCCACACCTAAACTTTTGTGCTCTGGCGGATCTCCTACCCTATAGGGAGTAAAAATTTATGGCAAAATAATTGAAAGACAACAAAAAGAAGATACATTACAAAGATGCCAGCTTTTACATCTGCTGACGATGGAGTCAGTGCCAGACACAGTCTATGTGGTGAGAGTGGCGCTGTTTCAGGAAAGAAGCAACCATTTTTATACAACTTCTTTAGACTTCAGTAGTAGCCGGAGTTAGAGGTGATTTTTTTCTTCTCAACCGAAAACAAGTTCATGAAGAACAATTTCTCAGCATAGTTAGGAGAAGGGAACATTGTGCAGATCAGAAGCCGTGTGGTTGTGAACGGTTCAATATTATTGATTTGTCAATTGTATCACTTACTGAAGGAAAACAGATCTTTTCGCATGTCTGTCACGTCTC